>NW_001914967.1:0-18712 GCF_000208925.1 Entamoeba histolytica HM-1:IMSS | reverse complement strand
AAAATATATAAATTGAAACAACATTGGTGTTAATACAGTATGATAAAAATAACGACACAATCATGTTAACGAAATTGAAAATGAAAGAAAAGAAATAAAGAAATAAAGCTGATAAACCACGAAATTCGATAAAAATAAATAGAAATAACATTACATTAACACCGATAATGCTATTTTTATGATTATGAAATGATAAAATAAAAACAAAACAGTGAAAAACATCACTGGAATAAAATAGAAATAATAGTAATTCTTCATTCAACAGTATTTAAAGAAGATGAAAAAGCTATAAAATAACAAAACATGTTTGGAATTAAAGATAGAAAAAAATATGGAATGAAAATACCAGAAAAGTTTTGTGGAATAGCTGATGAATGTTTTTCTGGATGTAATAATCTTAGGCAAATTAATATACCATCAAATATTGAATCAATAGGAGACTCTTGTTTTTCGGAATGTACATCATTAACAACAATTAATATACCAACAAGTGTTAGTGAAATAGGAGATGAATGTTTTAGTAGATGTACATTATTAAAATCAATTACTATTCCATCAAGTATAAGTAAATTAGGATATGGATGTTTTTCGGAGTGTTCATCATTAACAACAATTAATATACCAACAAGTGTAATTGAAATAGAAAGGAGATGTTTTAATGAATGTAAGTCATTAAGAACAATTGCTATACCAACAAGTGTAGTTGAAATAGGAGACAATTGTTTTAATGAATGTAAAATATTAACATCAATTACGATACCAACAAGTGTAAGTAAAATAGGGGATGGTTGTTTTTCAGAATGTTCATCATTAAGAATAATTTCTATATCTACAAGTGTAATTGAAATAGGATATGGATGTTTTAATGAATGTTCATCATTAAAAACAATTAATATACCAACAAGTACAAGTAAAATAGGAGACAATTGCTTTGATGGATGTAAAACATTACAATCAATTGACATACCAACAAGTGTAAGTAAATTAGGAGATGGATGTTTTTCAGAATGTTCATCATTAGACTCAATTACTATACCAACAAGTATAAGTAAATTAGGAAATAATTGTTTTAGAGAGTGTTCATCATTACAATCAATTGACATACCAACAAGTGTAAGTAAAATAGGATATAATTGTTTTTCTGGATGTACAAGATTAAAAACGATTACTATATTCACAAGTGTTAGTAAAATAGGAAGTTCTTGTTTTTATGGATGCTCATCATTAACAACAATTAGTATAGAAGATGTAAAATATATAAGTGAAGAAAGAATATTTATGAATGAAGCAGTGTTAATTAGTATTGAAATACCAAAGAATTTAAAAACAATAAATGGAAAGAAGATTGAAAAGAAAGATATTAATGAATTTATTATTCCATCAACAATCACTAAAATAGGAAATGGTTGTTTTGAAGAATGTGAATCATTAAAATCAATTACTATACCAACAAGTGTTAGTGAATTAGGAAATGATTGTTTTGAAGAATGTGAATCATTAACAACAATTAATATACCAACAAGTGTTAGTGAACTAGGAGATAGTTGTTTTAGTTCTTGTTCATTATTAACGTCAATTAATATACCAACAAGCGTTAGTAAAATAGGAAATAGTTGTTTTTATGGATGTACAAGACTAAGAACGATTAATATACCAACAAATGTTAGTGAACTGGGAAATAGTTGTTTTGATGGATGTTCGTCATTAACATCAATTAATATTCCATCAAGTGTAATTGAAATAGGAGATTGGTGTTTTTCAGAATGTAAGTCATTAAGAACAATTACTATACCAACAAGTGTAATTGAAATAGGAGGGTGGTGTTTTAATGAATGTAAATCATTAACATCAATTAATATATCCACAAGTGTTATTGAAATAGGAGATAATTGTTTTGATGGATGTCCGAATGAGTTGAAAAAGAATGAGGTATTAAGAAAGATATATTATAAAGATGACTGTGTCATTGTTTAAGTGAAGGAAATTAACCTAAAATAATTGAATTTTAAAATAAGAAATAAAGAATAAAATAAGAAAAGAAAATAAAGATATAATAAAAATTAAGAAGAAAATAATAAAGAGAAATTATAAGAATATAAACAAAATAATAAAATAAATATACAAAATGAATATAAATGAAAAAAAAAGAATAACAATAATATAATCAAATAAATAATATAATAAGAAATAGAAATGAATTTTGTTTTATTAATCGTTTAAAATTGAAAATATAAAAAGAAATAAAGAAATGATTAACACATTGATAAATTAAATGAATAACATATTATTCCAATTCAATTAATATTATTTATTTTAAATATCATCATTTTTCATTATTCTTTTCATACAAAGAAAGACAAATAAAATAACATTAAAGAAATAATAAAATGGCAATATTTCATAACTAAAAAGTAGAAAAGAATAAACATAAAAAGAAAATATATAAAACAGATATATCAAGATATAAAGAAGTATTTATTAATTTATATGATATATACTCAAATAAAAAAAAAAATGATTGAAATAATTAATTCTATTTTTCAATTGAAATTCGTTGTATTTTGTGAATGAAGAAATAAACAAAGAAGAAAATCAAATAGAAACAATATAATATTATTTAAATAAGAATAAATGTATGATAATTGTTATTTAAATTAAAATTTGTTTATACATATGATTTAAAGTTCATTAAGCAATTTTAATATTGAAAAGAATAATTAAAAATAAGTGATAAACCAAATTCAAACATAAAGAAGTTAAATGATTTGTGTATGTTGCTGATAATCATTTTCACGAAGAATGTAATTAAATGATAATAAAAATTAAAGATAGTGATAATTGTACAAAGGTCTAAGATTAAAATAAGTTATACTAACAATAGTTTTAACGAAAAAAGAATTTCTGGTAACCGTCAACAATTTGTTAAAGTTATATCTGATACACTTCAATTAAAATACTTTTGAAATGTGTGTGTATATTATATGAATAGTTATCAAAAGAAGAATATTTTAAAAGATAAAAACAAAAAGAGTTGAATAAACTTATTAAACAAAAGAAAACACTGATATTCAATGTATTTTATACATTCACAATAAAATAAAAGATAAAACAAAAAGAGAAATTGAAAGAAAAAAATAATAAAAAGTGAATGTGATAGAATCAAGTTGTGATTATTGATGTTGTTAATTTCTTATCATTGAATATTCAAGATACACTTCCCACATATCTTCAAATTTTCTTTCGTTTAAACAATACTTAATCCACTTATTTCCATTGTTATTATTAAAATACATATGATGATAAAAATGAATGAAATGATTCATATAATGTTTAGTATAATGATTACTGTATCTCTGTCAATTCAATTATTACATATTTTACACACTCTTCTATCATTTATATTTATTTATTGATATATTTTTCTTTTTTGTTATTATTTTTAACATCTTTGTGACATTTCATGACTTTCATTTTTTAGTCGAAAGAAAAGAATTAAAAAATAAATTGAAAAGAATTGAAATAAAAATGACAATATTTTTATACATCACATTTATTACCCCTTCAATGTTATTATAATTTCAGCACAATGATGTTTGAAATGATGAAACAAAGAAATAGTATTAACAATAAAAATAAAAGAATAAATAAGAGAGAAAATAGAATGAAATAAGTCAATTGATTTTATCTATTTTTAATTTAAAGAAATTCAAGTCAACAAAAAATAGACAAAAAGGAATGATTAAGAAGCAATTATCAATGTATTTTTACAATGAAGAAAATTTTATTGTAACTTTATTTCATGAATATGCAATTGACGATAAAAAATATACCGAAATAAAAATAAATAAAACGAAGTGAAATATTAAAAACGGTGTTTAGTATCGAAACAAATGATGTTTATGAGAAATAACCAATCAGAAAAGAAGTACTACTTTTAAACAAATAACCTATTTTGACGAATGGTATGTATTTAAACAAGAAAATAAACTTATTAATCATTCAATGTCAAGAGTAGTAGTTAGATTTATTTTAAATGGACAATGCGTTGCAACTAAACCACTAAATTCACAAGACAAATTGAAAACAGCAAGAGAGAAAATAAAAGAAAAGATGTCTGACTCTCAATACTTTTTAACAAAAGACGGAGATATAATTGATAAGAATGATGAAGAGTGTTTTACTGTAGGAGATGTAATTGATGAAAAAAGAGTAATAAATATTAAAGGAATAGAAGATAAAAAAGAAGTAAGAATAAAGATAAATGATAAGATAATTACTACTATTGAAATGGATACTAAAACACCATTAAGTGATGTTAGAAAAATAGTTCAAAACATTCCAGATTCAGCATATTTCTATACACTTGACAATGATAAAATTGAAAGAAATACTGAAGAAGAATTTATAGTAGAAGACATAATAAATAATGATGAAATTATTCTTAAAGAAGAAAAAGAAAATATACCAGAAATCAATGATATAACAATTGGAATATGTTTGAATGGAAAACCAAAGATAAAAAAGCAATTCAACAAGAATATTTCTCTTTCAGATGTTAGAAAAGAAATTGAAAGACTACAACAAATTCCGAAAAGGTTTGAATTTGAAGATCAAGAAGGATTTAAAATATCAAGTGATGATGAACAATCTTTACAATTAACATCTATTTTGCATGATAACAAGATCAATATAACAACATTGACAGAAGACATAATAAATAATACATTAACTAATGTTTCACCCAATAAAACAACAACACAGTGCACTCCACTAATTAATAATTGTAACTATGGTTTCCAAAATACTTCACAAAATACTACAGATGTGTCTGAACCGAATGTTCCAATTGAAGGAAGTATAAGATTGGAAAGTCATGAAAATGGAAAATTGAAAATATATTTATATCCAAATCAACCATTTAATCAAAAAGATGAGAATGATGCAATTGGTATTCTAGTTGTTGGTCAAACAGGAAGTGGAAAAACTACATTATTGAATAGTTTTGTAAATGCATTATATGGAATAAAAATAACAGATGACTTTAGATATATAATTATAAATGAAGATAATTTAGAACAACGTAAAGATCAATCTAAAAGTCAAACAAGTCAAGTAACAATTTATAATATTAAAAGAACAAAAAGAACACCACCAATCAAAATAATAGATACACCAAGATTTGGAGATACAAGAGGAATTGCTTATGATATGGAAATTACTAAACAAATAAAAGAAGCATTTGAAAATAAAGTATTAGATTTAAATGCTATTTGTTTTGTTGCACAATCAAGTAATGTGAGGCTAACACTAAGTCAACAGTATATATTTGGGAATATTATCAACTTATTTGGGAAAGATGTTAAAAAGAATTTTATTGCAATGCTTACATTCTGTGATGGTAAAACACCACAAATTATAAATGCATTACAATCAAAAGAATGTATTTTCAGTACAATTATTCCAGAAATAGATGAACCGTGGTATTTAAAATTTAATAATTCAGCTATTTATGATGATAATACAGAAGATGAATTTACACAAATGTTTTGGAAATTAGGAATGAAGAATTTTGATGATTTTATATCAAAATTACTAAAACTACCAAGAAAATCATTAGAGAAATCAAGAGAAGTGTTGAAGAGAAGAGAGCGTATTAAGGCACGAATTGAAGACTTAAAAACAACATTAAATAGTCAGTTGGCAAAAATGAACGAAATAAAACAGATCTACAAACAATTGGATGAAAATCGAGAAAAAGTTAAAAAAAATGAAAACTTTACTTTAACTACACAAGTAGAAGTACAAAAAAAGGTTGACTTACAACCAGGAGTATATGCAACAAATTGTAATAAATGTCATAAAACATGTCATCATCCATGTCATGTTCCATTTTTTATTTCAGCATTTACAAACAGATTTTGTACATGCATTGAAAACAAACGTTGTACAACATGTGGTTGTCATCATACAGAACATATAAACTCTGGATATAGATATGAGAATTTAATAGAGACAAAAGAAGAAACATTAGAAGATGTGTATAAAAGATATAGTGAAGGTAAACAAGGTATGGCTAGTGCAGAGAGTATGTTAATAAGGTTAGAAGAAGACTATTATAAAATTCGAATGGAATGTTATGACCAACAACAAGAAATTATTGATTGTGTTAATACATTATCTGAAATTGCATTAAATAAGAAAGTGACGAGTTCAAATGAATATTTAGACATGTTGATTAAAACAGAAATTGAAGAAAAGAAACAAGGATATGAAGCAAGAGTTGAAGGATATAAAGAACTTAAAAAAACGAATGAAATGATAGAAGATATTATGAAAAATTCAACAACAAAAAAGAGTAAAGAAGAAATTAATGCAGAAGTTAAAAGAAGAATGAAAGAAGAAGAAAAAAAAACAAGAGTTAAAACAATGAGACTTTTTCTTGGTAAAACCAAATAACTAAAAGAAATGAAAGTTTTAATTAACTGGTTTTAAAAACAATTTTTTTTAATTAAGGAATAAAATTGATAATTAATATTCATTATTCTCCATTGACAATACCAAACTATTTTGTTTTCAATCAAATTCACTCAATATGTTTGAATGAATAGAATAAATCAAATCAACCATCTTGTTGTTAAATACATTGTTTTAATATCACTAATAATGTCATTTTCAAAAGTTCACCATTTAATTAACTCTGCTTTTGATTGATATATCTTTCATTATATTTGTATAGTGAATATCATTTTTATTCTTTATTATTAGTTTTCTTTATTACCATTTCATAATATTTCTTCTAATTATTTTGTTTATAACTATAAATCAAATTATTTGTTTCTTTTATCTGATTTTATTCTTTTTTTCTCAGTCTTCTCAGTATTTCTTTATTTTTCTTTATTTTATCCATTCTTATAAACTTTCTATTTCTTCTTTCTATTATGTCTTTTATATTTATGTTTTATGTCTTTAGGCTATGTTATTTTTTCGTACATTATTTGATTAATTGTATCTCAATCATCAATGAATAATATAAAAATTGAAATGAAACATCTTAAAAGTAATTGTAAAAGAACTAAATTTGAAATTGTCTTTCAATGTGATGAATCAACAATGAAAATGATGTTTTAATGAATGTGTGAGACAAAATAGCAATTCAAATTATTCTCTTATTATTTTGTTGATAATTCATTATGTTAATTGATTGTTTCACAAATAAATACATCAAGAAGGACATCATCCGAAACAATCATCAAAAGATGAAATATTTCATTTGTTTGTGTTTTTATTGTATATTGAAATACATAATGAAATAAAAATACTATAAAACACTTGAATAATCATGATTGAAAAGAAATGTGTAAAATAATATGTTCAGAACATGATTTAAAATAATGTGTTAATTAATGAAACATATAAAATTGAATATATTAAATGAAATTATAAAAGTAATGAATGAGAAGTAAGAGAAGTTGTTGAAGATAGAAATAAAATTAATTAAGAAAGAAATTGACAAAAAGACATCTTATATTTCATTGATATTGATTTAATAAATTATTCTCTCAAAAATATCTCTAAATCAATCAGAATCAATAAATGTTATATAATCATGATGATAATAAAATACAATTTCATTTTTCTTAATTAAAAGAATTCAAAAATAAACAATAAATGACAAATTAATTACAATAATGCCAATTGAAATTATATGTTAAACATCATTTATAAAGATAGACAGACATTTATATATATATATTTAATTTTTTTGTGTAAAACATAAATCAAACTAAACAACAAATATATAAAATCAAGTAATGTGTTTGTTATAATGTTTTATTTATAGAAGAAATAGAAAATAGAAATGTTGTTATTTAATAATATCAATAATACTAATTTTACAAAATTACTAATGAAAGATATCGAAATAATTTAAATTAAACAATGAAGCAGTGTTGTTAAAGACATTTTTATTTAATAATTAATGATAAAAAAGTGAATTAAGGTAGTTTATGATACTTTCTTTCTATCTATCATTTTACATATTTCATTTCAATATATTATAATACTCTTCTTTGAACAACGATAAAATAAATGTCATAGTATTCAAATGAATGAAAAAATAAAGAATAACGTAGAAATGAATATTCAAAAAAATGAGATGGAAAATGATAAATAAATACAAATCAAAAAGAAAATAATCAATGTTTTGATTATTATGAATAATAAGAATAAGATATTCAATGTTAAAAATAAGAATAATATTCAATGAAATATTGTTAAATTGAAATAAACAGAAAATTCAAATATAATCACATTATTTTAAATATTGATAATAATGAAGAAACAAATAGATATTACTCATTTAGAATATGAAGTTATAGATGAATAAAATAAATGTCAATGAATTTGTTGATATTGATTGATTTAATATGTATAAAATTTACTACAAATTTCATCAACAAGTAATGATACAATAATTTATAATTTCATTAATAATAGAAACGATGAATAATAATGAAGAATCAATATAAATTTAATTAAATTCTTTTTTTAATAAATAGCAATATTAATCAATTTATAATGATAATTATGAAATGAAACAAAGATAATTTGATAAAAATAGCAAAGAAAAAATGCATCTAAATAATTTACAAAAATGAAAAAAAGATGCAAAATAATTTGCATCCATAGAATTTTCCATTTATTATATTTTGCTCGTAAAATAAATAAAAAATATGATAAATACAGAATACGTAAATATTTATGTTTATATTTTATAATCATTTTGTATGAAATATTAATGAAATAGATGATTTGATGAATCATATTTAATTATTTTTATTCTTTTTATTCTTTTATTTATATGTTATTTTTATATATTTATTTTTATATATTTATTTTTATATTTATATTATTTATATCATTGTATTCTTCTTATTATCTCTATATTATTATATTATTATATTATTCTTATTTTATGTTTTTATGTTTATATTATTTAGATTTTCTTATTGTTATTCTTTTCTATTTAGATGTATTTGTTTATTTGAATATTCATCTTATTCATCTTTTATATTATTATCATTTATATCTATTTTCAATTTATATTTATTCTCTTTTGATTTATATTAATATTAATTTTATCTTTTATACTTTCAATTTATTATTATATCATTTATTATCATTTCTCGTTTTATTTATCATTTATTCTTATTATTCTTTTGTTTTTATATTCTATATCATATATTCATATCATTTTCATTTATATTTTATCACTTATTATATATTATAATAATAACATAACACATATGATTGAATATATAATAAACATCATAATGAAATTATACATATAAATAATAAACATAAAAATAGTAAAATATTTTTCATTAATAAAATAATATTAATTATTTTACAACATTAAATTAGACACTTTTATTTCATATTTCTAATTTTTAAAATAAAAATACACTTTTTATTTCTTCTTTTCTTCTTTTATTATCTCTTTGTGATTTATTATTTTTATATTATTTTTATATTCTCTATTTTCTACTTTTATTCTTTCTTCATCTTCTTCTACTTCTTAATTTATTTTTATTCTTTTATATCATTCATTCTCTTCTTTTTCAATTATTTGCTTTTTTCGTTGCCAATATAATTCAATAAAATATTCTTCTAAGTATCGCATAAATATAACTTCAATACAAGAATATAAATAAATGTCTTTTATATTTAGTTTGTTATAATATACTTTTATGTGTCTTTGTGATCTTATTATTCAATAATTATTTCATCTTTTTAATCTTTTAATTTCTTCTTTTCATTTTAGTTTATTATCATTATATTTTAACATCATTACAATTAAAAAGATTCAATATGCGAGACACAACAAATATTATGAAAACAAATAACAAAAGAAAGAGAAATTCATACCAGCCAAGAAATATAAATGATAGAAAAATGAATGAATAAGTATTATCTGTATTGACAGAAATACTTCATTTATATCATTAATAACTACAATAATCATAACCATAACTATCATCAAATCAATTACATCAATAGTTATATGATTCATTTCACACATTAATTCAATCATAGTCATCATCATAAATATTTTAACAACATTTTCAATCAAAACAGATATTATCAAAATATAAATAAATATCATAATAACACTCAAAGAATGTATAAACAATATCAAAATAAAACTCAAAACAGAAATAAAAGAAAAGAAATGATAAAAATACAAAATCAAGAATAATAGAAAAGACTCTTTGAATAAGAAATTAAAATCATTGCACAACAAGAAATATATGAAATTAAGAAAAATAAGAGTAAAGAATATACATTATCAACAATATGGTGAAGATGGTATTTTCTTGAATGAGAAAAAGAAGTTGAAAAGAAGAAGATGATAAACAAAAGAGTCTAATTGAATAGATGATAAAATAATAAATGATTAAAGAAGATAAATAAGAGAAAGATATTTGAAGAATAAGAGAATAGATATGAAGAAGAGGAAAATGCAAATAAAATAATAAAATAATAAAGAAATAGAGAAAATAAAGAAGAGAATAGAAAAAGAACAAAATTATTAATAAATTAACGAAAAGATTGTGGTATTAAAGAAGAAATAAGAGAATGAGATAAACAATTATGTGATAGAAGTATTTAAATAACATGGTTACTCTGAAAAGAAAGTATCAGAAGTAAACAATCCATCACAATAATTATACTTCAGGAAATATAAAATATCTAAATTAGAAAATGAAAACACACCAGAATAAAGATGAAGTAAATTTGAGTATAACATACTCATCTGAAACGCAAATATGAATAACATTTCAATTAATGTTGTAATAGTTAGTGTAATAACAACAAGTGAAGATGAATTTCAAAAAGAAAGTTAACGAAGAAATCCAATAAAGAGATGAAAGTCAACATAAGAAAATAACCACATTTTTATTAGAATATCAAAACACAATTGAATAAAAAGAAGAAAATTTAACAAATTATAAATGATTTTCATTACGATTATTTGAAAGAAAAATAAAGTAACAAGTAAAAAATCAATAGAAAGATTAATACAAGAAAATGAAAATAAATGAGAATAAGAATATATTCAAAATAAAAAGAGAAATAAATATAAGAAAAGAATAAAACAATAATAACAAGTAATGAATTATAAGAATAAAAAGAATAAGAATGATAACGAAGAAATGAAAGAATATGAAGATGTATATTTCATTAATTATTATGACATTGTAATAAATTACATCATTTCATTAATATCATCTTTCTATTTCTTTTATTATTCATTATATTGTTGTTTATTATATTTATATTCATATTGTAGTTTCAACCATTATCATCATTAATATTAATAAACATGAAAGAAGTCAAAGAAATATAGAAAGAATAATATATTCAAAATATGTAGATTAAGTAAATTGTTCATTATTAATCAATATTTGAAATTAAAATAACTATTACATTTTATGAATGATAATATATCATAATAAAAACAAATGAATAAATTACTACAAATACACACAAAAATGAAAAGAATAAGATGAAATATAAAATGATAAAATATGCAAAGAGATAACATATAAATAAATCTTAAGAAGATGAATATCAAATAATATATCTTTTATTAATTTCTTTATTTGAATATATCAATTTATTATTACATTATTTTACTTAAATATTAATTTATATATTGTATTAATTGAATATATAATTGTTAATAGAATATGAATAATAATTCTTATTCAATTATATTATCCTATTAATTCATTACTATTGATAAAATACATACAATTAGTTAAATACATTGTTTTGTTTAAATATTTAGAATATCAAATAATTTATTTGTTGAATTTATTTAATGTTTGCTATGTAATTTTAATGAATTTAATATCCATTTCATCAATGTCATTATTATATGAAATGAAATAAATTAGAAAATCAAATTACAGAATGTTACATTGTTTAATTTGTCTGTTAAAAGTGTACACATCAATATTAAAAATGAAAATAGAAAATCAAATTGATGTTAAATCAAATTGAAAAACAATTATCATTAAATCAAATTGGATGTAAGAAATACACATATCATCAAAAGAAGGATTATTATACAATACTATAATCAATCAATTATTAATAAAGGCTAAATGGAAGTTGGTAGAAACATATTATGACGTCTCCAAAGCATATGATAGTATTAATCATCAATGGATTAAATAATGTTTAATATATTTTAATATCAAACTAGCAGTAATTAATAGTATATTATATATATTAAATAATACATATCTTAATTTATATTACAATCAAGAAAGTGTAGGTATGATTAATGTAGAAAGAGGAATAATACAAGGTGACAGCCTATCTCCACTTTTATTTGTATTATCTATTGATGTAATATCTAAATATTTAGATAAACAAATAAGCAAATTAAATATTAAAATGAATTGAGAAGAAAAACAAGTCCAGTTAAATCACATATATTATATGGATGATTTAAAGATAATGAATAATAGCCTCGATGAAATGGAAAAAGCACACAAATTAACTAAAGAAATATTTAATTGAATAGGATTAAAAATTAATGTAGAAAAGAGTGTGATAATGAATAATATTAATAGTCAAATAAATGGAGAATTAGCTGAATTACCAAGAGTATATAATGATAATCATTATAAATATCTTGGTATTGAAATATGAGATAAAGTAAATATTAATAAATATTGTACAAGAATATTAAATGATGTATCTTCTATTTTATCATCACTAAACACTATGAAATACAGCAGCCTCAATACAATAAGAAAGATTAATAGTGATATAATCTCCAAATTAAGATATGGATTTAGTATTGTCAAATATAAACTAGGAGAATTGGAGAAGATAGATAAACAAATAAGAAATTCATTGATACAACTCCAATTATACAGTAGAAATATCCCAAAAAGTAGATTATATGTTAAAATAAATGAAATGGGATTAGGAATAATGTCAGCAAGAGATGAATGTGGTAAATAATTATTAAGAATATATTTAAAATATAAATATCAAACACAGGAATAGGAGAAATGATAGAAATAATAAAAGAAAGTTCAAATGGAATAATTAAAAGAATGAAGAAAGCATTTGGTAAGAAGATTAATTTTAATGAATTAATGAATATAATAGAATTAAATGAAAGAAAGCACAATGTAAAGAAAATATTTGAATTGGTAAATAATGAATTAAATGAAAGATATTTAAGTGAATGGAAAGAAAAGAAATGTGGAGAATATATAAGATGTGCAAATGGCACTTTCAATGATAAGAAATTAACAGTAGCAACATGGAAGTCATTAAACATAAAAAGAAATGCATTCCTCCAAATAGTAAAAATGCAAGAAGGAGTAACTATGACAGGAAATATTAAATCTAAAATACTCCAAAATGAGGCATTAAAATATTGTAAACATTTTCATAAAACAATAGCATCTATTAGTCATATATTGTTAGGATGTCCTGTAATGAAAAAGAATCAAATATTAAAACATGATTATGTTTGTAAACAAATATTTAAACAGATATTAATTACATATTTTAATGAATTTGATGCAATTGATTTTAATAATCACCCAAAATGTATTAATAATGATGAAATGGTCATAACTTACAATATTGATTTATTTGTTAGTGACCATTCTTTCCATGCTAGAAGATAAGCTATATAATATTATCAAAATATGAAAGAAAAGAAAGGATATATTAATGATGTTGTTATATGTCAAGATAATAATTTAGAATTAAATTATATTCACAAAATAAATAAATACAAAGAATTCAAATAGAAAATAAGAAATAATAGAGAAATAATATATGTAGAAATAATATCTGTTATATTATCAATAAATGGATTAATACACAAAGAGTCAGCAAGAAGATTAAAAACACTAAAATTACAATTACACTTCCCCAAAATCCTACGAACAATAATAATAAAAAATATGAAAGACTTAATATTTTACACATTCAATTCTGGAAGCACATTAGAAGAAGAACAATCTAATGCGAGCATGCTAGAAATGACCTCTATTACACCAATAGAGCATATTGAAGAAACTGAAATAATCACTTCTCAATAATCATAATATTCAATTGTGGATATATCTATTAATTGATCTTTTTTTATTATTTGTTTTTTAAATTTTTTGTAGTGTTTCATGTAATGAATCTTTTTTGAAAAAAAGAAAATAGTAAAAAATAATAATATAGAAAATAATAATAATAAAATAGTAAAAGAATAATAACTAGGGTTATAAAATGGTATTTAAACTCAAAAAGAAGAAAGAAAAAATAAAATAAACTCAAAAGTAATATATTTTTGCCAAAACATTTTATAATGGTTGGTAAAAAAGTATTACAAGAAAATAGATATGGAAAAAGGTAGTATTCTAGAAATATTACTTTAATAGTATCTAACAGAATAAGAAATAAGAAAAATTAAAATAATAAATAATGAAGAAATGAAGAAATGAATAAAAATAAAGAAAATATTAATATATTAAATTTATTTCATTATTTATTATTTTGATAAAATGATATTTCATATTTATCTTCAACATATTGAATAAATCAATACTTTTTGATATTGTTGTTTTTCTTTTTATTTATTCTTTTCTATCATTTTATTTATTCTTCTTTTCAATTGTATTAAAACTCATAAATATTATGTCGGAAATATCACAAACATTAAATAAATGAATATTTTAAACCACAAATTCCCTTCTAATATAGATATTATCTTTATTAAGATAATTCAAATTCATTATCACATGATAAATAAAATATATTCAATCAAACTCAATCGTTTTAATTAATATAAATCTCTCTATATTTTTCTACTTCTTCAATCTTCTTTATCATTTCTTCATTTTTTCTCTTTATCTTCTTCTCTTCTTTCTTTTGTTTTTTCTTATTTTATCTTTTATTCTTAATTCTTTTTCAATTGTTTTGTTTATTCTCATATTATTATTGATTAAATATTCTTCTTTCAGTAGTGTAGTTATGATTATACTAATACTTTTATATTTATTATAAGTGTGTTTTAAATGAGAATTGATCATCACATTTATAATCAAAATAATTATTATAACATAATTATTGAATATTATTTGTTTGATAATGACTAATTATATCTATAATACTGACAAATAAATCTATTTGTTTGTGTAAATTATTTCTAAGTGATTTTCATTGTGTGTTGTCTTGTAGAAATAGATTTTTAATAAACAAATGAATTAACTCAATGAAATAATACAAATAAAATGGTTATTTCTCTTTCTTTCTTATTTATTTTATTATTAATTAAAAATACCATCATTAGATGTGAATATTTCAAATGAAATAAAATAAATCAACATTGAATTATCTCCATTTTTATTTCACCATTTCATTCATTGGCAGATGAACGAAATGGCTGTTCATATTCTTCATTGATTTGTTTTTATTCTTTTTTAGTTCATTTTCAATTAATTCCAGATTGAATCATTTCATTTCAATTACTATGATTCGTTTTGGTGTGAAATAATATTTTCCACAAAGTGCATTTGATATTCCTTCATATTCAAATGAATGTTGTTTACAATATGATTTTGTTTTATCATTTTCTTTATACATAATAATACCATCTAATCCAAATGCAAAAATAATTATTTGATTGATTATATAATTTAAATGCATATCGTTTATCTTCAATATCAAATTTCTTCATTTCATATATTCTTCCTTTTGAATCTAATGAAAATACAAATGATTTTGAATCATATATCCTACTAACTTTATCAATTTTCTCACTAACATATCCTCCAAATTTATTTCCTTCTTCATCTTCAATAATAATTATTATATGTTCTTTCTTCCATATTCTTTGATCAAATAATGATGTATTAACACTCCAACCATCGATATATGAATCAAATAGTATATTATTTATTCTTTTTTCTGTCAATTCTTCTAGTTGTTTGATTATTTCTTTTGTTTTGTCATTTGATTTGTTATTTGATGTTGATTGTGTTATTCTCATTTTTGTTGATTTTTTAGTTTTTCTTTTTATTTTTTTGTTATTTTATTCCATCTCATATTTATTATTAAGTTCTTATTTTTCTTTTTAATTTATTCATTTCATTCTTTCTATCATCTTCTCATTTTCATTTTATTCATTTATTTGTTATTTATTATTTCTTTATTTCTTAATGTTATATTCTTCTTTTTATTTCTTCGTTTATTTTCATATTCAATGATTAGATAAATGAATTAATTCATATTTGAAATGATGCAAATGATTGAATATTGCAAAATAATAATTTATTCATAACTACACTTCATTCATTTAAACATATTAATTATTCATTGTAATGATTTGATTCATTATTATCAAAAATAAGATGAAAAACAAATCAAATTAAAATAAAGAATAAAGGAATGAAAATAATTAACATAAAATACAATGAAATTATATTAATTAATTCCATATTACTCATATATTTGTTTATTATTATTTCTCTTATTATTCTGTTGTTTTATCTTCTATTATTTATATTGTTTATTTTTCATGTTATTATTCATTCTATTTCATTATGTTGTTATTTTCTATCATAATACAGTTAATATGTTAAATAAATATGTTAAAATTGTTATTATAATGAAATAAAATAAAATAATAATACAATTAATAAGATGAATAAATAATAAATCATAATCTAAATGTGTTTATAACAATTTCTATACAACACCTTTTAACATACTAAATGATATGAAATGTTTCTTTATTTGGAATATGTTTTAAATATTATGTGATGTTCTTTGAATTTTATTCTTTATACAATCATTCAGTTACATAAATTAATGATAAAAATAACATATAATACAAACTAAATGAGAATGATGATGAAATAATCCATGAAATAAAGAAAGATAAATACAAAAAGAAATAAAAAGAATAAGAAAGAATGAAATAATAAATATTAATAAGAAAATAAATAAGAAATAAATAATAAGAAGTGATATGATAATGATAAAATATGAAAGTGAATATGATAAAGAAAATAATAAAAAGAATAAATTAAATAACAATTGATTGAATAAAAACTTAAAAAATGAAATAATATATCATAGAATAAATACTTCTAGAAAAAAAGAAAGGATAATAAAAGAATAAAGAAGAATAAGAAATAAGAATAACTAAATGAAATGAACATAATGAAAGATAAATAAAAATGAAAATAATAAAATAAACAACTAAATAATGAATGAAATAATGTTATATTTATAATAACTAATAAAAATATTAAATAAATATTAAATACAATTTTATTTATTGTATAATCGTTATAACCATTTGTTGTTTAATATTATGATACTATCTATATTTATTATTCTATTCTTTATACATTTCTTCTTATTATTATTATGTTTATTTTTTATTATTTTATATTTTTATCATAAATATTTTAAATAATTTATTCAATTATATTTATTTCTATTCTTTATCTTCTACTCTTGCTATTCTCTTTTCTTGTTTTTTATATTATCACTTTTATCTTCTATGAGTTGTTTATTTTCTTTATTACTTTCTTCAACTTCATTTTCAATTTATATCCCTTTTCATTGTAACATGTTTCGATTATGTGAATTCCATACACTCGGATCATGAACTCGAGGTAATAATTTATTTGGATAGTTGTTCATGATATTTCTCTGTGGTATATCATGAAGCTTTCTTAATGTTTCCTTAAGTAATAAATACAAAAAACAACTTCAAACTACTTTTAATTTCTTCATTCATTTGATCACCACATTAATCATTTGAATGTCCTTTTTATTTCGTATTACTTTTCTATTTAGATTCTACTCTTAGAAATGGTCATCTCATCAGATGCTTTTCATTATTATCCTTTCACATTACTTTGTTTAATTTCCTAATTACATGTTTTTGATTTCTTTTTATATTTCTTTATTCATCTCCTCTATATGTTTGATAGTGTCTCTTAACTTTCTCTTGCTTATTTCTTCCTATTTTATATTCCCTGTTTTGTACTTCTTCATTTCTACTTTCACTTCTTTTAATTACTAGATTCTTCTTTCTTAATTAAGTCTTTCATCTCTTACTTTATACTTAATGTATTCATATATGTATTATGATTTCTTGTTTGAAGTTCTGTTCTTTTTTTCTTTAAATATCTTCTTTCCTTTCTTATCAAATTTTATTTATAACAAAATTGTGTTTCTTGGGATTATTTCAGTCTTTTAATATTTTAAATTTGGTAAACAAAAATATGAAATGCCTACTACCAAAAATCTTTGAAAATTAGTTTGGTATATTCTAAAATTATCATAAACCATTGAACAAAATACTTATTCTTTTGTTTCTATTTCATCTTTCTTACTCTTTTATTAATTATTCTTATATTCTATTATTAATTTGTGTTTGTCAAGAAGAATAAAAAAAGACCAAAATAAAATAATCAATTCAATCATTTTCAATTAAATTCTTTGATTGAACATAATAAAAATGTATAGTATTACTTTTATTTTAGTACTTCATACTAACATATTAATATTCGAATATATTTATAATTATACTTTAATTATGTTTTGATTTCTTTTAATAAATACAAACTACCATTAAAAATTATCAATAATCATTATACAA
>NW_001914968.1:25334-49569 GCF_000208925.1 Entamoeba histolytica HM-1:IMSS | reverse complement strand
TTCTTCTTTTCATATTTTATTACATCTTTGTGATTTATTATTTTATTCATTCTCATTCATTTTATTATATTTTCTTTTATCATTTATTCATTTAATCATTGTTTATTGTTTATTGTGTAATTTATTGGATTATTTGTTATTATTAAATATGACTAATTGAATATTGAATTAAAATAACAATTCATTTTTCATTCATTAATATTATCAATAATTAATATAATGAATATCATATTATTCATTTCATAATTATTCAAAAGATAAATTCACATAAATTAAATACAATTTAATAAAATAGATATAAATCATCACAAAATGATTGAAACATGTTAATATTCACATTAAAATGTTTATTTTCAATTAGAAAAGAGTTTCATTTGTATTATTCTTTTTCATTAATTCTTTATATTTGTTTTGATTCTTCTTATCATTTTATGACTTTTCTCTTTTTATTTTATTTTATTATTATTATATTATTACTATATTTATTACTATTTGATTATGACTTTAATTATTGAATAAATATGAAACATGTCAAAAGTCATTATTGAATATTCTACACTCTCTCGTTTCATATTTAAGTCATTTACTTTTATTTTTAAAGTGATTTCATTGTGTAAGTCACAACAAAGAGTAATTTGTTTAATGAAATCCCTCCAGAAGCACATAAGAGTATCTAGAAGATGGTGAATAGAAAATACCTATCTTCTTAAAGGCATTTGATGATTATTAGAATATTATATTTGGTTGTACTTTTATAAAGGTCAGCTATTCAGTTGGTTCTTCTTGTTATGGTATGGAATGAATAGCTTATTTATACCATAAGACGAAGTATCAACGATAGACAAAAACCGATGTAGATTTATTTCCAAATTAAATTTAACAAAATTGTCTGAAGTTATTGAGAAGAAGATGATGAGAAATGGAGAAATGATAAGTTCAAATAGAACATTTATCCCAAGGTGTCAGTTCGTCAAAAAGAATAAAAGAGAGAAAATAAGGGATAATTGAAAAGAAATAAAATAAATGTTTTAAAATGGTTAATGTTTTTAACAAAATAAAAGATAAAATAAACATTCAAAGAAATAATGATAAAATAATGATAATTAACAAATGAATATAGAATATTCACATTTCAAATAATATCATTTCATTCATATTAAAATAAATAAAAAGTACAATAAGAATGATTAATTATTATTTTATTCATTTCTATCTTCTTTTTCTTTATTTTCTTATTTATTTTTCATTGAATTATCTCATTTGTTCTTTGTTATTTATTTTATTTTCATTATCTTTCTTTGTTTTATCTTTGTTATTTATTTTATTATTTATTCTTTCTATTGTTGAATTAATTACATTTATTCATTTTATTATTCTTTTATTTCTTCTTCATTACATTATTCTCGTATTTTATGTTTATTCATTTATTTCTTCATTTTCAGATTAATATTTTCATTCTTTAATATTTCTTTATTAATTCTTATGTTATTTGTTTATTTTATTTGAATAGTATTTGTTTTATGTATTGTTTATTTTCATTTATTATTTCTTTGTTTATTTATTTTCAATATTTCATTTTGCTTGTTTATTTGTATGTTTATTTTATATTCTTTTCTTATTTTCATTCTCTTTCTTATTCTTTATATTATTTTATTTGAATATAATCTATATTATTATTCTTTTTATATTCTTTATTAATTTATATTGTTGTTTGTTTATTATTTTTCATTGATTCTTTTATTTTATTTCATGTATTTTCAAATACTATTTTAATTAGATATTTATCATTTTGTTATTATTTATTCATATTATACTTTATTTTCATTATTATTATTCATATTTCACTTTATTTGTTTGTATTTTATTATTATTTTCTTCATATTTATTTCGTTGAAATATTCATAATTACATTGTTAATTAAATTTTCTTATTGTATAATATAATATTATATTGTTATGTTTTTATTCTGTTATTTTCTCTATTTTCATTCTTATTCTTCTTTTATTCTGTATTGTAATTATTCATTCGTTATTTCTTCTTCTTTTTTCTTTATCTTATTTGTTATTTTATTATTTGTTAGATGTTATTTGTTATTAATTTCTATTATATTTGAAATTATCTAAATTTTATTAATTTTTAACAGTTATTTGCAATTATTATTCATTCTTATTCATTGTATTCTATTTCTTCTGTTAGTATTGTATTTTATGTTTCTTATTTTATGTTTTTATTTTATTATCATTTATCATTCTTTGATCATACATTTCTTATTGTTTTATATTATTTCTTATTATATTCTTTTGTTTTATTCATTTTCTATTTATTTGTAAATCATTATTTCTTCTTTATGTTTATATTTGAAATTTATTCTATTATGTCATTTTCAATATTCTTATTCATATCATTGTTATTTCTATTTGTTCTTATTTGTTGTTTCTTTTCTATTTCTTATTTCTTGTTCTATCTATTATGAAAATGATAATATTCTATTCTGTGTTGTTATTATATTCTTCTTGTATTCTTCTTGTTTATATTATCTGTTGTATTTTCACCTTTGTTATTTCATTACTATTAATTATTGTTTATTTTGTTATTTGTTTTATTTTTAACTTTCATTTGTTTGTGTTTCATACATCATTATTATCATTTATTATATTTCTATTCTCTATTTTTTCATTATTTGTAGTTTAAATAACAAATAAAATGAAATGTAGTAATAAATTGACATTGAATGAAATGATAAAAAAATAACAAATAAAATAATGAAGCATATTAATATAAAAAGAAATGAATATAAACAATATAATTAATGAAAGAAATAATATTTGTATGAATTAACAAATCAATAATTACATCAAATAATAAATGAAATATTGTATTATTTGTAATTATAAAATAACAAGAAATGAACATATAATAATAAATTATAATGTAAATAAGAAAATATGAATTAAACATGAATTAATAAATGAATATTCCAATGATGAAAATAACAAATAGAAAATATAAAAAAAAATATAATGAAATAATAGAGAATTAAAATGAAACTAAACAACACAAATGAAAGTTGTAAAAACAAAAGAAGAATAAAAATAAAGAAATGTTCAATGAAATGAAACAATAAATAATCAATAAAAGTGAATATTTAATGAAATACAATATATTTATATAGAGGATAAAATAAAGAAGAATAAATGATATGACAAATTGATAGTTATAAAAGATAAAATGATAAAAATAATATTTATTACTACAGTAGAAATGGATAACATTCACTAAAATAACATAAGACAAATTAATAGAATAAATTAAATTACAATATAATTCCAATAAACAAAAGAATGAATAGTAAATACAATCAAAGAATAAGATATTATAATTGCATTTTTAAATAATGATAAAAGATAAAATGAATAATAACATGAAAAACATAATGAAATAATATAGATACAATATAGGTGAATATAAAATATAGAAATACTTCATGAACATGATTCTGAAGAGAATGAAAATAATAATCTCAAATAAATAACAAGAAATAGAAAAATCAATATCTACTGGTACTAAATTTATTAATTTTATATATTCTGTGGTGATTCTAGTAATGAATCTCTTTTGTTCGACAAATTAATTGAAAAACAATATAAACAACTTCAAAATAAAAATTTGATATAAAAGAAATTATAAAATTTAAATAAAATAATTGAACTAAAGAAGAGGAGAATATTTTGTATATCGACAAATACTTGTTGGTTGAACCATAAATCCATTCTTTGTTTTTTTCAAATTGATGATACATTTTTTTCTTCTTGGAATATCTTGATTCTTATGAAGTACTCTAAACTTAGTTGACTTTACCATAGAATCAAATAATTTACTATCACTCCATGGAGTTTCACACCATTCATTAAATGATATTTCAAATGCACTATTAACATATGTTGAATCTTCATAAATAAGATCACTCCATTTAATTCTATTTCTACGTGTTTCTTCAGTAGCTTTACCAATATTTAAATACAATACACCAACATCTTGAATGTCAGCACTTAATACTTTTTCAAAAATATTTTGGAAACTACCAAAATAAGGAATACATGGATTTCCTAATTCTTTCATTGCAGTAATTAAATTAGGATATGATCCATCTTTTGGGTCAGTCAATTCATTAACCCAATTTCTAAGTTTAGTCATATCATTACGAAGTATTGGTTTCTCGAATTTATTTAGTCTAAAAGAAGAAAACCCAATAGAAAGTCCCAAAGTTGCAAGGAGATTATGTCGTAACCAATACAATTGTGAAATTATTTCAATGAAATATTCATGAAATTCTTTATTTAATAATGGGTTTTGAACGCTTTCATATAATGATTGAGAGACCCAATATGCCAAAATATCAACTTTCTTTTTTAAATCAGTTGCTCCAATTCCAGCTCTTCTCATTTGTTTTGAATAAAAAATTGCACGAGGTGGACATTTAGTAAAAATACCAACATGTGCTTCAGTTAATTTTTGTGCAACAAATCTAGGATTTAATAATATATAAAAATATTGTGGTGGATATCTCCAAATACATCTTTTAAAGATAGGTAATTCATATTCTTCTTTCATTGAAAGAACTAAAGAAGTAGTTGAATTACTACGTTTATGTATTTTTTCGATATTAATAAAAATTTTATACATCATATTCATAAATTTACTTTCAAATGCTCTTGGAACTTTACGCCAATGTTCTAAAAGAAATCCAACACTTAATAAACGTTTATTATCTTCTTTTATTAAATGAATTAATGCACCAAAAAAATCTTCTTTAGTTAAACCATAAAGTAAAGGTAACCAAGAATAAGACCTTGAATAATATTCTGGATTAGAACAATAACCACAATAATAAATATGTGCAATTTTAGACATTTTAATTGAATAATCATCATAACTCTTTTGATATTTAGACATTCCATTTAGAATAAGTTTTCCTTCTAAAGTTTTTTTACAAGTTTCTAATGAATTTTTCCAATCAGAAGGTTTTTCAATACAAATTGTATTAAGAATTTTATATTGAGAAATAATATCTTCAATAAGAATTGTATTTGAATGTGTTGATTTAGTTAAACATTCTGATTGGACTCTATTAAATTTTGGTTTAAAAAATTCTTTTTGAGGAGTTAAACTAGTTGATGGAATAAAATTAATAGAAGAATTAATAACTGAAGTTGTTGGATGAGTTGGAACAGATAAATTATTATTTTTTCTATGTTGAAGTGGAAAATTAAATTGAAGAGAAGTTAATGAGTCTAAAACATTTTCTATATGAATTAATGGTATAATTAATGACTTTAATCCAAGAAGACTTAGTGATAAAGAATAACAATTATTCCAATTATGATATGTATAACAATCCATAATTATTTCTATAAAATGAATTAGATCTTCTAACATACAAATAATTAAATAATTTAATCTTATTATAATTTCAACACTATTTGATGTATTTTCATTATAAAAATAATTTACATATTTTTCAATTAATCCAACTAATTGAATACTTTCTTCAAAAATATAATTTTCTTTATTTAATTGATTTGGTGTTGTTTCAAATATTTTTAATAATATTTCAATAATATCATAAATTTTTCCTCCTTGTGTATTTTCTATAATTAATTCTACTATATTTGCTTCATTAATTGTTCTTGAATGTTGTGATGTAATTGCTCTTCTTCCTGGTATTCCACTAACTATTCCTCGATGTTGAGAAACTACTGTTTCAAAACAATTATTTGGTGTAAAGCAAGTTGTCATATTAGACACAAGAACTATTAAATCTTATCTTTTTAATTATAAAAAAATGGTTTACTAATTTAATTAAACACAATAAAAAAAAAAATATGTTTATATCTAAAAATTTAAAGATAAACTATTTTTTATTATATTTTATTATTGTTTTATAATTCTCTTTTTCTGTTTACGAAATGTATTTTTTTTTAATATTAAAAAATAAAATAATAATTATTATAATTAATTTAATTAATTATTATAATAAATAACTTATCTTTGAATTTTTTGAATATTACATTTAAATATTTTTCTTTTTTAAATTTTTTAATTTCAAAAATTTTTCAAGAGTATTTTATTTATAGTTTCCTTTACGATTTTTATTCTATTTTTATCTCTTTTTTTTTAAATTTAGAATTTTCTAAATTTATTTTTATAATTTTCAATATTTTTTTAAGTTATAATTAATAATAAAATTTATTATAATTAAACTATAAAAAATATATACAAATAAAAAATTGAATTTGTTAAACAAAACAATCATTGAAGAGGACGTTCCATAACCATTCTATTTTCATCTCCTTTTTTAGTAAAATTTAAGCTACAAGGAGTACAATAATATTCATCAGGATTAACTCCTTTTTTCCAATCACTACTTTTCTTCCCACAAATACAACAAGTTTTTTCTTGAAGAGCAGCAATCCTAGCAGACCGTTCTTTTTCCAAAGCTTCATATTGAGCTTGTTGTTGTTGTTTAATTTTTGCTTCTAATTGAAGAATATGATCAGCACTATAATTGCTGAATGCTTGTTTTTGGAATTCATTAAATATATCCATTAATCTTTTTCTAAATGAAACTAATTCTTCATGTGTTAAATCTCTTGAATATAAAATTGTTAATATTTCTAATGATAATGTTTTTATTTTGGTTGGAAATTGTGGATTATCTTCAGCCATGCCTCTCGATATTTACTAGATGATTTTGATTTTAGAGTGCTTTTATACGACAACTCATAAAAATTTTCCTTTTTTTACTTTTTTTTCTTCTATTAATAAAACTATTCTTTTTTTATATTTTTTACTTTTTTTATAGTTTAAAAAAACTATAAAAAATTAATTCTTCACTTTTTTTATAAAAAAAAAAAAGGGTTTTGTTTCAAAATAAGAAAACAAAAACTAAAACAAAAAGAAAAGTTATAGATGAGATTTTTTTTATTTATCATTTTTGTTATATTTCAGAGAGGAAGAGAGAAAATATAATAGTTAAAGTCATAAATAAAGAAAATAATTGATGACTCAATTAAATAATTTATTGATAGAAAAGATTGAGTTTTAACTAGATATATAGTTTAACAATACTATTAAAATTTAAAGAGAATAAAAAACAATTTATGTTAGTAACATTTTAATTTTAACTAGTATTTGTTAATTGTAAAAGAAGTATTAATGATACAGAAAGTACGTCCTATGAATTACAATGAATGGCCATTAATTAGTATGTGGATATCTGTAAGTGACTTATTTGAAGATATTGATATTAACAAATTTAAAAGAAATTTACCTCATGTACTTAAACAATATACTCCATTTAAACTTTTTGCAAAACCAGAAAAGGTTGATATAAATGATCAAATAGATATTAAAAAAACTCCATTTGGTTCAAAAGATGCTAATGAACAATATTGGTGGTATAAAGCAAATGATGAATGGTTAATTCAAAATGAAAAAGAATATTTAAAGGAAGTTCCTTTTGAAGATAAAAGAGAAATTCGTTGTTCAAATAAGAACCTTATGACAACATCAGGTCTTTTATATTATATTGAATGGAGTCAAAAAGGAAATCTATTTAGAATAGAACTTTTTACTTCACATTCTCTTTGTGATGGTAGAACAATATTTAATTGTTTTGATGTTATTAGAAGTGTAATTACTGAAGAGAAATGTACTTTTGAAGATGACCCACTTCTTGATTATGATGTTACTTCATATTATTCATTAACACAAGAACAATTAAATTCTATACCAGAGGCATGGCATTTAGAAGAAGGTAGATGGTATCCAGACACTGGATTTGATGATAATGAAAATATATGTCAAACAGTATCATATTGTTATAATAATGTTGATAAATTTTGTCACAAATATAAAGTTGGTGTTCAATCCATTATCAATACTTGTCAAACACGTGCTTTTAAAAAATTTTATAATTTACCTGATAATACTGAAATAATTATTTGGTGTCCTACTGATACTAGACATTCTTCATTTGCAAATGATCCAATTAAAAGAAGACATTTTTATGTAAATAATGGTGGTAGTTTTATTAGAACAAAAGGATATGGTGATAAGTTAAAAGATATTATTGAAGGAGATAAAGCAGTAAAAGAATATACAAAAAGATATGATTGTTGTTTAAATGTAATTAATCAAGCAAAAGGATTATTAGACCGTCTTCCTTCAGTCTTTAATAAATCTCTTATTGTATCTAATATTGGATCTATCAGAGAATTTGCTCATCCAGAATTTGCTCTTTATTACCTTTTTAATAAAGATACATATTGTATTAATATGTATTCATTCCATAATGATGAAACAATTTATTTCGTATATGCTAGACCAAGAAAAATAAATTCAAAATTATTAGACTTAATGTTAAATGAGCTTAATAACATTATGAAATTTATTAACTCAATGGTTGATTGATGAATATTTATTATTTTTTTTCTTATTAAATTAAACCTTTCAGTTATAAAGGTAATTTGAAAATTAATCTAATTAAATAGACTTTTAACTTAAAATAATCAAAAGATATTTAATGAATTTTAAATAGTAAAAAGTACTTCCTTTAGTAGAATAAAATTGATGAAGAATATCAAAAAAAAAAATAAATAAATAACACAATTAATAAATTTATTTAGGATTTGTTTTTAAGAAAGAATTAATTGCTTCAGCAACATTTCTTTCACTAAGAAAGTTTTTTTGTGAAGGAAGAGGAGTAGTAAAATCTTCTAATGGAACAGGAACACCATTCCATATATATCCTTTAAGTGGGTCTATTTTCACAGAATCTTGAATTCGTTCATAGAAATCAATAACACTTGCCATAATATTATCGATACTATTGCAAATTACACCACTTAACGTTGGAGCAGGATAAATGTTAGTTTCACAAATAAAAAATGCATACTAATATAAAGTAAATAATAAACTATATAAATAAGTGATATTAAATATTAATTAAACAAACTTTAATGGTTTCTTTCATTTCTTGGTTTTCAACTCTAACAATTAAATATATACTTTGTTTACCTTCTCGTTTATATTCAAATACTTTAAATGGCTGAATTTTTTCTAATGAATATTCTTCAGGTGAAAGACGAATATCACCACCAGTTTGAGCAAAAAAATTAGTTTCACTAAAATAGAGAAATGCAGTTTCTTTATCAGGAAGTCCATTAGTAGGATAAAAGTCAGAAGGACTTTCAAACATAGTAAATTGAGGTTCTTCTCTTTGCATTCAACAAAATGAAAAATGAAGTTTTTTTTTAAACAAAACAAACCTTAGGGAATTAAGAAAAAAATGTTATTAAAAGAATAAAATTAAAATTAACTCAAGTAAATTAAGACAATCATTTTGTATGACCATCAATACTCTCTCGAATATCTTTTAAGAATTTCTTTAAATTACCTGCTTTAGCAGGAATTTGTTCTAAACTATCAGTAATATATTTACTAACATCTTTATATTTAGAATCAAAAGTAATACCAGTATCAACAATACCACGAATTAAAGTATTCATAACTAATGCAATTTTTAATGCATACTTTTGTTCTGAATGTTCAACAATTACTTTCATCCATTCTTCAATATGTTTATTTAACATTTCAGCAATTTCTCCATAATTTGTTTTATTATTAGCTTTCTTTAATAAGAAATAACTAAAGTCTAATGCTACAATTCTTAAATACATATTTGATGTTTTCATAGCTCCAATAACACATACTTTAATAACATCAGTTCCTTGAAGTAATTCTGATCTTTTCATATTAACAACAACAGCCTTAAATGGTAAACATCGTTTCTTATTAAATTCTCTTTCAATTTGTGAAATGAAATACTTTTTAACTTCACCTGCAAGTAAAGCATATCCTTTTTCTACATATTTAATATAAAATCCTAATGCTCTTTGAGCAATAAGAGAAGTTTTTTGTTTAATAAGTAATTCACTAAAAATAATAAATTGTTCTTTCATATATTCATCAGTAATTTCTTTAGTAATTGGAGCGTGTTTACTAATTCCTTCACAAATTTTACATAATCTTTCATAAATTAATGAAAATCTTGATTTATTATAAAGATTACCTGCACCTTCAATAAGAAGTGGAATAAACTCAATAAATTCTTTATTATTACACTCTGCTTTACAAAATGTTTCAAGTAAATCACAAACCCTAAATTGGAATTGGACTTGTCGTTGTTCTTTTGTTTCTTTTTTCTTTTTCTCCATTTCTTTCATCTTTTTATGAATTAAAATTTCTTCTTGTGCATCTTCATTTTCAAGTAAATCAAATACATCAATTTCTTTCTCTTCAAGGTCTTCATTTTTATTTTTTTCTTTTGGTTCTTCATTTTTATTATCTTTTTCATCATCTTCTTCAATAACTAAATTTTCTTCACAATTAATTACTGCATCAATAACGTTTTTAATACATTTTCCAATAGTCTTAAGTAATTCCTTCCATACTAAATTAACTAATCCTCTTATTTGACTTTCTGTTCTTCCTAATAATCCAATTAATACATCAATTAATACTTCTTTAGCTTCTTTATCATTTTCATTAGCTGCTAATGAAGATAATGCTTTCATAGTATCATTTAATACTTCAATACTTTCTTCATTTTCATTATCAATATCCAAAACAAGGAAGTATAATAATAATTGGAACACTGGTTTCTTTTCATTTTTTTTAATAGCTTTTTCAAAATCTTTTGGTATTTTATTGTCTTCTTGTTGTTTTTTAAATTCATATAATACAGTAAAATTACTTAACATTTCTGCTATATAATCTTTATTATGTGTTGTCATAGATAATTGAAGATATCTTTGAGTAGCACTTTCATTTTTAATTAATTTGTGAAGATATTCATGAGGATATTTATGTGCAATAGCATATAATAAAGTTAATATCTTATCATGTGTTTCTTTATTGATGTTAGGAGCTAATGCAATGTAAACTATCATTTCAAGTAGCCAAGTAATATTAGCTTTTTTGTCGAAAAGAGTAATAATTAACTGAATAAATTTATCACTTTCTTCTGGTTCAAGAAGTTTAGATAAACGAGATATAGTTTTAACACCAGCTATTTGATCAAAATAAATACTTCCTCCATCTCCAATAAGATTTTTAATTATATCAAATGCATAATTAGTACTTTGTCCAATAACTGTTAATAAATGTGCTACAACTTTCTTTAATGGATGTCTTCTAACTAATGAAATTGCAAGTAACAATTTAACAAATTTGGGTTGTAAAACAATATTAATATCTTCTTGATTAAAGTCTTTAAAACATTGACTTAATGCCATAAAAATTGAGTAACAAATACGTTCTCCTTTACTCATTGGAAGTAGAACTTCTTCCATTAATTTTTTAAATTGTTTTTCTTTACGGGAATATTGAATTAAATAATGTAATAATGGTACTTGAGAAGTACCACTTGTCTCACATGCTGTTTTAAGTGCTAAATGAATAGCATTAATACCATCTTCACTAAATAATCCTTTTTCAAAACATGATGGAATAGTAATTTTAATTTCAAGAGCACTTTGAAGACATACAAGACTAACATCTATTGGAAGAATAGACTCTTTAGTCACTTGTTTCATATGTTCATTTATAGAAGCAATAATAAGACTTTTAATATTTCCTTTTGAATTTTGAATTAATAAAATAAGTGCTTCAGTTGTTACTTCACAAAGATATGACTTCTTATTAGCAAGGAAAAATAAAGTTTTCATTATATATTCTACAGTTTCTGTTTCATTAACTCGTTGTGCTTTAATTAAAGCCAAACAAGTACATAATCTTCCAAAGAGTACATCTCTTAATGCTTGACGAGCATTACCAGTAGTAGTAAATGTGGATGTAGCAATATCTACAACAGAACTCTCTTGGATAGAGGGGAATGTTTGAAGAAGTAAAATTAAACATAATAAATTTCCATCACGAGCACAGTCGTGTGATGAACCTAAACTCTTAATTAATCTATTCAATGAATAAACCATAACTTCACTATGTTCACCATTTTTAATTTCACTTTCTGCTTTTTTAAGAATGGTGATAATTGATTGAGCAGCACTAATTCGAATTTGTGGATCAAGAGAAGCAAGTTCAATAAAATAGTCAGATGTTGTGGACATATCAATAATTCAATCTAGTTAGATTTAAAGATAACCACATGTTAGGGTTAGTTAAATAACACAATAATAAAATAAATGTTATAAAAAAATAAATATTTTTATAAAAAAAAAACAAAAAATAGAAATAAAAGAAGAGATGAAGGGGTTTTAATTATGTTTTTTGAGAAGAGAGAACATGATTAGGGATTTGAACTGCTTTTTCTTAATGAGCGGTGTAAAAAGGACGAGAGGCATAAGAAAAGGAAAAAAGAAGATTGCTGCTCTTGAAATAAATCAAACGACAATAGATTGTTTTTTTGGCTCAAAAAGAAAAAAGAGAAAAAGTCGAGAGATAATAAATGTTGATAATGAAAAAGAGAAAATAAGAAGAACAGAAGATGTGTTAATTGGAAATTGGATATTAAAAAAGAAAAAAGAAGCACAAAATGGAGAAAGAATAAAAAAGAGATGTTGTGTATTATTAGAATATATTTCATTTGAATTAAAAAATATTTGTGGAGAATTAAATGTATTATGGAAAGAAACAACAATTGAAGAATTATGTCAAGAGACACAACGTGGACAATCAAAAGATGATCCAATTGATTTAGAAGAAATACAAATTACAGTTTATGAATTTGATATTGAAACAAAACAACAATTAAAAATGTTAACAACACAATTAAAATATCTAAGTCAAATATTTGTTATTAGAATGAATGAATTATTAATAACAGATATGACATTATTAATTTCAGAATGTGAGTTATTTATTCCAATGAAAGATGGAATTGAATATATGATGTTTAAACTTAACTCATCTATTAAAAAAGATAAAATAAATTTAAATAAACCTCAAATTAAAAAAATATTTGATATCTTTTCATTTATTAAAGAACCAATTTTTTATATAATTCAATGTTTATATCTTATTCAAAATGGATTATGTCAATTCTGTCTTGACTCAGATATTATTCAACCTTTTCAATTAATTAAACGCTTTTATTCTAAAACTGCAAATGAACAAGAAATGTTAATATATTCTATTGGTAATGATGAACTTAAAGATTTGGTTTATTGGTATTGTTTATTTAATGAACCTCTTGACCGTCTTCATTATATTTATACAAATTTTTGTTATTCTGATATCTTTGATTCTATTAAACCAAGTTATAGAACAGATCTTATTAATGAATTAAAGGCAATGCATTCTATTATTCTTCCTATTTATTGTTCTTCTAATTCAGTAAAGAAATTACATTATATTTCTTCTAAACAATCCCAATTTAAAATGAATATTGATATTAAAGAAAAAATTAATAACATTTTACCTTCTTCCTCTAAAACATTTGTTTCAAGGAATCAGTTTATAGAAAATGTATTTCCTTTTATTCTTCAGATATTAATAAATTGTCAAATTAACTTTTCATCAAAAAGTGATAAGTTTAGATTTAAACAACAATTTTTGGATCTTAAGGTTGATGGAAAGTCTTGGAGATTGCTCATTCAAAATAGTCCTTTTCAGTCAGTTGTTAACCAACTTACAGAAACTCGAAAAAAATTTATATTATCTTTTTTTGATTATTAATGTAATTGAATATGAGATTTCTTGTTTTGGGATTTAATTTCTCTTTTTTATTTATAAATGGTAGTCTCTGTAATTATTTTATTTTTAAAGTCCACTTGACAATCAAATGTCTATTTTCTTTTTAAAAAAAGAATATAAATAAAAAAATCAAAAGATAAGATTATAGTATTTAAACCATTTTAATATAATATCTTCTCTACTCACAAAAAAAAGGTAAAATAAATCCAAAAAAAGATACAGCTAAGTTCAATGAGCAAAGAATCATTGGAAAAAGCTATTAAAGTAAATTGTACTACTACGTTATTCTTTGCTCGTATGGGAAGTATTAAAAAAGAAGAACTTAAACAATACTGCGAACAATTCGGTCCTGTGAAGGATATTTCAATGATGGTTGATACAGAAACACAAAGACCTAAAGGATGTGGATTTGTAAAGTTCATGACTCATGAAGATGCCAAATTATGTGTTGAAGAAGCTCCTAAAAGAAATAGAAATGACCCACATAAAAGAAATTGGGTAATTGAATGGGCTAAATCATCTCAAATTAAAGAAGGAGATCTTGACAAAATGACAATTTACATTTCAAATCTTAACCAACAAAACGATAATGAAGATATGATCAGACAAAAGTTTAGTGTTTATGGAAATATTGAGAAAGTTACTACTATTGAAAATTCTAAAGGAATGTTTGCTTTTGTGAAATATGAACAAATGGAAAGTGCAATTGAAGCAATTAACAAGGAAAATGGAAAAGAGTGGTGTGGGAATTTAATTGTAGTTGAATTCTCTGAAACTATCGAATCAAAAAGAAATAGAAGACAAAAGGCTACATTAAAGAAACATTGTCAAAGTTCTACTCTTCTTCCTCATACATCTCAGAACCAATCATACGTTCAAATTACATCTCCAAAACAAAAACATATTCCCTCAGAACCAGTTCATCGTACATCAAAGTCATACACAAATTCTCTTCCTCCTCAACAACTTGACCTTTTATTTTCTACTCCTACATCTGCACGTCATATCTCACAATCATCATCTCCAACAACTGAGATGTTTAGTACTCATCACTACAATTTGTTTCATCAATTCAATCATGTTTCTCCATTTGATGCACTCACTCCAGACAATGATAAAGAAACAAGTGATTTACCTATATTTAGAGAGTTAGTATCACCAGCCTCTGAAAAAAAGAAATAGTTTTTCAATTCCTCTTTATTTAATTATTGTATTGTTCAATACTTTATCAATTCACTCTTTTTTTATTTTTAGGTTTTATTTAAAATAATTCAGATTGAATCATTTCAATTACTATGATTCGTTTTGGTGTGAAATGATTTGGATGTTGTTTTCCACAAAGTGCATTTTGATATTCCTTCATATTTAAATGAATGTTGTTTACAATGTGATTGTGTTTTATCATTTTCTTTATAAATACCAGTATCATGTCTAAATGAAAACAAACGAATATTTAATTGATTAAATAATCAAAATGAAAATTGCGGTTGTTTAATATTGAATTTCTTCATTCCTTTCATTCTTCCTTTTGATTCTAATGAAAATACAAATGATTGTGAATCATTTATAAAATCACCAATTTTATCAATTTTAGAATTAACATATCCTCCAAATTTATTTCCTTCTTCATCTTCAATAATAATTATTATATGTTCTTTATTCATTATTCTTTCTTCAAATACTGATTTATTAACATTCCAATCATCAACATCAGAATCAAATGTATATTTCCTACTTTTCTATTTGTCCATTCTTCTATTTGTTGAATTTCTTCTATTCCTCTCATTTTTGCAAATTCTCTTCTTCTTGTTTCTTTCTATTCAGACTTCCTAAATAATATTGATAATTCTTAGTAGTATCATCAATTGGTTGTTCTTGTTTATTAATTCTTCCATTTTAATTTAATTTGATGTTTATAAGTTCAAAATATTATTAAAATAGTTAAATACATTTTATTAACACATCAAATAAGAAAATGATTTAAATCATTCTTTCTCAACGTCATTTGTTTTTTGATTTTATAATAACATTACTAACACTAAGAAATTAGATACCACAAAAGTTCAATTCAATCTTTATTCACTGGATGAGCTAGAAGAGCTTGAAGACAAAGCCACTGGTTGATTTTTTTCTGGTTGAGAAGGATTATGTATAGAGTCATTTTGAGAGTTTTGTTGGAGAGGGTCTGTTTGTTGTTCTTCAGAGGGGACAGATTGTTCTTGAACACTAGAAGGGACAGAAGGGGTAGAATTAGAAGATATGTCACTTCCATTCATTTTCTTTTCTCCTTCAACATTAAGGGCATATCTAATGTCTTCACCCCAAGATTCTATGATAGTTAAGATATCAACAAATTTAGGTCTATCTTCTGGATTTTGAGACCAACATTTAGTTGTTAATTCCCAATAATTTTCTGGAATACCATCAGGTTTTTCTAATCTATTACCTTCAATAACAAATTGTGGAATCATCCATGGTTGATTAAATCTTTCATCTCCATCATATGCATTATGTTCTACATATGTTTCATATAATACAATACCATAAGCATATACATCAACTGGATATGAATAATCAGTAGAATTTTGAAGACATTCTGGTGCCATATAAGTAGGTGTTCCAATACCTTGTGATAATTCTTTAGCACTCAAATTTCTTTCAGAAATATTTCTACAAGTACCAAAATCAGTTAATTTAGCACAAACTGGTGAACGAGGATTTAATGAGAAAACTAATAAATTTTCACCTTTAACATCTCTATGAATAATTGAATTTTGATGAAGATAAGACAATGCAACAGCCATATCATCTAATATTTTGACTTTTAATTGGTAACTAATGACTTGTTTTCCCCAAATCTTACTTAATGATCCATATTCTGCAAATTCTGTAACAATAGCAATTTCTCCTTCGGTATATACTGCTCCAATCAATTCTACAACACAATTTTGTCTTAATTGAGTCATCATAGATACTTCATGATTAAATTCTTTTTCTTGTTCTTGTGTTAAATTTCTTGCTTTCATCTTTTTAATAGCAACTTCTCTTCCTCTATAAGTTCCTCTAAATACCATACCAAAAGCACCTTCTCCAATTGGTGGCATAATTGGTTTAAGTTCAGTATGGTCTAATTTCAATGATAAATCAGATTCAATAGTAATATTAAATTTAGCTGTTTCTTTATTTTGATCATCAACATCCATAGCAGAAATACCAATATTATCACTAACAGAAGCAGTACATAACATTTTAATCTTAAATGTAACTTGAATAGCAGTTCCTGGTTTTAATGTTGCACTTTTTGGATTAATTTCTAAATCATATCTATGAGATGGAGTGTAATGGAATTCAAAATAATATTCTTTCTTTGACATATTAGCTAAATTAACTGACTCTTCATACTCTTGGTCAACAATTGCTTTAGATTTAGCCAAATTAAATGTTAATTCCCATTTATCTGTTTTTAATGGGAATTTTTCATTATCTGCTTCAAGAAGAATTAACTCAAGATCTGATGATACGTGGAATGGTTTAATTGCTGCAGTTTCTGCTTTAACACTTCTTGATCTTCTCCACCAAATAATACCTATAAGGACAAGAAGAAGTATAACAATAATAATTACAGCTACTATTACTAATGGAATAATTAATGCCCAATTGGTTTTTGAACAAGACATTGATCCTGCATCTAACTTATATCCATCTTCACATGTAGCACATTTATCTCCTGAACAAGTAGCACAATGCTTTAATTCATTACATGGAGCACATTTACCATTTTTAACATATTCTTTATCACTAGGACATGATGTACAAATTGGCATTTGACTAGCTGAACTATATTGACAAGTCTCACATTCAGACGGACATAAACTACAATTATATGCTGATTCATCATCTAAATTAATCCAATATCCATCATTACAAGTTGTACAGCCATTAGCATCAGCTTGACATGTCATATTAATATCACTTTTTGGTCTACACAAACTTTCATTTTTATCATTATTAAAATCTTTTGGTAAGAAATAGTCGTTATTACATGACAAACATGAATTACTATTCTTACAAGTAGCACAAGACTTATGACAACTAATACATTGTTGTGAGCTACTTTCTGATGAAATGAAATACCCTGGTTTACATTCAGTACAATAACCCATTTCTGTTGAAACACAATTACCATCCATATACTCACATTCTGAGTGTTCTTCATCTAATTCATCACCACTAACTCTCTTAAGAGTATAATTCGTTGTACATGCAGTACAATGATTTGCTTTTCCTTCACATAATTTACAATGTTCAGCACATTCTTCACATCTTTGCTTTCCAGTTGGAACATAATAACCTCGTGTCTTCTGTCCTTCAGCACTTAAATCATTTTTACATTCTTTACATCCTGCTTGATCAGCTAAAGCACAATTATCATCTTTCTTAACACAAGCTGTATTATCAAAATAATAATCATCAGCACATGAAAGACAATGTGTAGCTTCACTAACACAACTTCCACATTCTGGACTACATTTTTCACATTCTAAATTAGAATTAAAGAAATAACCACGCATACATTGTAAACATCCATAAGTATCAGACCCTTCTTCACAAAATATTGCATCCTTCTTTGAACATTTTCCTTTATAAAGAACAAAGTCTTTTTCACATTGTGTACAATGATTTTGGTTATCATTGTTATCTTTATAACAAACTTTACAATGACTACTACATTCTACACAATTACCAGCTTCTAATCTATATCCATCATTACATCTTTCACAATGATCTTCTTTTAAATCAGCACAGTTATTAATAGAAATACATTTGTCTGGATTCTTTTCTGTTCCATCATTCTTTTCTAATAATTTATAATTATTACATTGATAACAATTATATTGGTCAGTACATAGTGCACAATTCTCCATACATTCAGTACAAACTTTATTTTGTATATCAAAATATTTTCCAGCTGGACATCTTCCACATGCCTCATCATTTTCCGATAATGAACAATCAACACATGACTTTTCATCAGTAGAAAGATAAAGTTGTGTACCATCCTCTTTTTTACCACATTGATAACAATGTGTAGAATTACAATAATTACATCCTTCCCTACATTTATCACATAAATTACCATTTAATCTATACCCTGCTTTACATCTAATACAAACACTACTATCACTAGCTTCACAATTTTCTAATGCATTGGCACTTTGACTACATACTAATGAAGGAATACCAGTTTCTGTATTATCTTGTAATTGAAGAAAACATCCTTCAGAACATTGTGTACAATGAAATTCTGAAATTTTATGTAAACATTCACAAGCCAAAGACTGAATAATAAATATTCCAATATATATGATAACTACCATTTATTTTTTAACAATATTTAATTTTAGTTTTTTTCTTAGTTTCACTGGTTCTTTTAATAAATTATTTTCTATTATTTTTTTTCCAGAAATTTTCATTAATCTTTCACCTTTGAATATTTACTATTTTTAATTCTTTTATCGATTTTGGAATTGTTTATTTTCTTTTCAATAAGTTCATTCATTGTATTTTTATTATTCTTTTTTATTACTCTAAAATTAAAAAACTATTTTTATGTTTTATATAACTAGATATTATTAAAGAAAAATCACTTATAAACGATGATGAAAATTACCATTTCATTGGTAAATCATTGTCTACAGAAACTGTTTTTTCCATTCTGAATTTAAATGGTGTTTCAAGGAATCTCCAAATACAATCCACCAATAAATTTAATCCAACTGCCATTGAAAATACATACAGAAGTCCAAAGATTTTCCAACTTAATAAGAAATCTAAGAATCTACTTTGCACTACATAAAAGTTTTTATAAATAAATGGTGTTTCCCAATTTATTGTAACACTATAATTTGTATCTTTGTTTTTACAAATTGAAGTAATTTTATCATATACTTCATTTTGAGCTTGAACTGTACCTGGAGAAAGTCTAATACCTTCTTCAATTGTAACTCTTAACATTGAATTAGTAGGTAATTTAGGTAATTTAGTAGTATTTTTTTCCCAACTTTTATAAGAAATTCTTTGAGTTGTTTTAAAAGTAGTTTTTGTAAGTAGTTTTGAATAATCAGTATCTTCTTCATCAATTTGTTGATATTCACCATTAGATTTTTTATTTAATATTTTACTTATATAATGATAAGATTCTCCATAAACATTTCCTTCTGGTTTTCCAGAGATATATCTATTCAAAATATCAGGGAGATTGTGATTGAAATTTCCATTCCATAATTCCATTAAAATACTATGTGCAGCAAATACTCTGTTATAAAAATCTGTGTCTCTATAAAAGATACGTGTTATAAATATTATAATTAATTCTAATAACAAAGCTGAAACAAAAATCCCTGATGATACAATAACTTCAAAATCATTTTTTTTACAAATAATTCTATCACACATAACAACTAATGATGCGAAAACAAAGGGTGATAAGAAAATATTGATAATTGGAATTCTTCTTCCAAGTCCAAGATTTACAGCAGCTAAACATAAAACAGCAAAAGGATATCCAATGGCAAGTCCATAAGTAACATGTTTTCTTCTTCCAGAATCACAATAATTAAATTCTTTTCTTTCTTTAGTAGATTCAGTTAAACAACTAATTTGAGATTGAGTTATTTCACAATTTGCTTGAATAGTCATTACCTCTTCTTTTCTTGTAATTTGTGTACACGAATCATCTGAATAGAAAGTTAATACTAATTGACCGTTATCAATTTGGTATTGCTCAGATGAACTTACAGATGTTATTTTACAGCCTAAGTTGTATGTTGTTATAATTGCAGAAGTTTGTAAAGCAAAAAGAATAAAAACAAGACTTGTCATAAGAATAAATGGATAAGAATCTTGTTTTTTAAGATTGTATTTCTATATTTCGAATTAAACCCTGTTAAATTTATCTCAAAAATGTCAAAGAAAAAAACAATTCATATCTTATTTTCTTTTATAAAATTTCTTCATCAGAAAAAATGAAGAATAAAAATCAATTTCATTATTTAATATAATATTAATTCGGTTTTCTGATTAAATTATATAAAAAAAAAGTTTTAAATACTATTCATAAATTTAAAGTATTTTAAAAGGACGTTAAAATATATAAAACAAAATTGCCTTATATATTATATTTTAATAATGAGTATTTTATAAACAAAATATTAAGAAGAAATTCAAAAAAAAAATATAATAATAACAGTAGTAAACCAACTAAAACTTTATAATCAAAAAAAATCTATAATTCATTAAAAGTATCAAGTACACTCTTTTCAACAGAGCAATCAATTTGTTTTTTATCAAGAAGTTGCCAAAATAAAGATTGTTTAGAATCTTGTGATAGTGAAGAAGGAGTTTTAATTCCTGATGACTGAGTTGAACCCATATCATCATCAGTTTCTTTCATAAATGATTTATATGGGTTATTAAACTCAACAACTTGACTAAAATGTTCTAGGATAGTGTATATATTAGGCCGTTTATTTTGATCAAAAACAAGCATTTCTTTAAGTAAAGATTTCATTCGTTTTGACATTTGGTAATCAGTTAAATCTAATTGTTTTACATCAGAAATGCAAAGTGGTGCAGAGAATGGTGGTGTTCCAATTGCAGTCTCAAACAATAAACATCCAAGTGCCCAGATATCACTTTTTCTACTAATTGGTTGATTTTCATATAATAATATCATTTCTGGAGATTGATATTCAGGCTTAACATTATTATTAATAAACTCTTTGATTATTTGATGATCGTTTGGCTTTCTATAATAAAATGTCTCTGATAGTTGAGCACTTCCAAAGTCACATAGTTTTACAGTATAATCTTCTGATAATAAAACATGTTCTTTTCTAAGGTTAAAATATGTAATAGATGGTTTCTGACTATGAAGAAAAGCAAGTGCACTTGCAATTCCATGAAATACTTCAATAATTGTTTCTTCTGGTATTGGTAAAGAGAAAGCATCATCTATAGTATAAGGACAATATTCAGAAAATAAAAGCATAGAATCAGTTAATTGAGTATATCCATAGTATTGAATGATATTTGGTGTTCTAGTACAAAGAGATAATAATGAAATTTCATCAGTAATTTTACCAATCATTTCAGATGTAGTAAGTTCAAATCTTTTACAAACTAAATTATGAGGAAGGGTAGATGATGAACTTTGTTCTGTCAAATAGGTCGTTGAATTCCTTCCTGTAGAAAGTATTTTCTTAATTAATAATTTTTCGTTTCCTAATTTCAACGTACTATTACTGTTTCCCATGTTCTCTAAATTATTGAAAAGAGTTCATTAGATAAACAATTTGATAAGGAATTTTGAAAGTAATACTACTTTTCAATATCTCTCATTTTTAATAAGTATAGCTTTATCATGACTTTATTTACTATATCTTTTGTTTCTCATGTAAAATTATCTATTTGTATGTATGTTGATTTACTTTTCTTACTAAACGGATTTTTCTTTGATTGTTTTTGTTATTTATCACAATAACTATTAAAAAGAAAAATCTTTTTATTCAGATGCCAAAGACAAGACATTCAAAAATCAAAACATGTGACCCTTTTTGTCCACAATCACGAAAAGATGCAGAAGTTAAATCTCACCAACCAGAAGACCTTCCATATAAAGAAGAAAATGATTTAAAAATTCCTCGTAAATTAAAAACAATGCAATATCTCCTCGAACATAATGGTAAACCAAATATCCAGTCTTCAGAAAAAAGAAGAAAAGAACTTGCAAAAATAACAGGTCAAATTAAAAAAACAGAGGCAAAAAAGATAAGGTCAGATGAATTTTCAATAAAAAGAAAACTTCAAAAAGAAGACAAAGAACTTGCTCGTTTATTAAAAGAAAAACATAGATTAGAAGAAATGCTTAAATAAATTGACTGACATTTTTTTTTCTGATTTGTTTTTTTTCTTCTTTGAAACAAACTTTAGTTAATACACAGATTGAGTTACATTAAAATATTCTTAAGTTAAACAATTTCCTTTATTTATAAGAAAATCCTACAGAAAAATTTCAAATGTTAACGCAAATTCCAGAAGTTGATTACCACATTCTTTGTTAATTCATTTACTAAAATATTTTTATACTTATTCATTCAAAATTTTTGAATGATTATTAAGAAATTTAATTCATAAACATTGAAATAACTAATCAAATATATTTTAGTATAACACTTCTGTTGTTCTTTTTCCATTTCAATGAACAATGTCACACACTTATTTTATGTTGTTCTAATATATTGTTTTATTTTAATAATCAAATCATTTTAAATATTTCGTTCATATAATTTATTGTTGTGTTTTTACAAATGCTAAGCTCAATTAATTCCATGCCAATTAAGGAAAGAATCATTTCTTTAATTTATTGTGGTTTAAATAATTATTTGAGACACTGAGATATTTTAAAAACAATAACAAAGAAATTAAGTATTGTGTTTTGTTCTTTTTTAATTTATATTCAATCAAAAACATCACTTTAATAAAAATGATAAAATTGATTTGTATGAGTGTGTATAATAATACAAAATTATAGTATTAACATAAACTAATATAGTACAAACAAATTGGAAATGGAGGTGATGTTATAGAGTTGAGAAGAGTGTTTTAATTGTTATTGAAAGGTTACTCACTTGTTTATTTCTTTTGAGAAATGGAGATAATAATTATTAAAAGGATATTTTCAATGAATGAGAGAAGAATAGAATGTGAAGAAAAGTATTTCAAATATGGAGAGGGATATGAGAAATGAAGGGATATAAATTCAAAAAGAAACAAAAAAGAAAACGATAGAGATGTTTCTGATTTAGTCCATATATATTAAATAACTTATAAAATATAGTTTGGATTTTTTACGATAAAAACAAATCAGAACAAAAATAGTGTTAATGCCATATCCAAATCAAAACAGCACTACTTAATATTAAATTATTTAAACAAACAATATGTTATCGTTAGAAATAGGTATGAACAGAAAAGAAAGAGAAGAAATGAACATATGAAGAAAAAGTGCAAGAATAAGAATTTGGAACAATGACACAAGAAGACGATACGAAGAGAGATAAAGTTAAGAACAAAAAGTAATAGTACAAAAGAATATAGAAATAGGAAGAGGTTTTAGAAAGAAAAGAAATAAAGAAAGATCATTTAAATCATAAAAATGAAGAAAAATTAGAAAAAGAAATGTCGCAAGAAAAAGTTTAAAACACAAATTGGAACATGAGAAGAATAACTTTAAAATAATATATAATGTCCGTTGTAACGAGAAACGTATATGTAGATAATAGAAACTATCAATCGAAAGTCAGGGCATTTTGTATTGCACTGTTAAATAGACATTGTGATGTTGAAGTGAAACAACGCAGAAATGTTAAAGTTCTCACACTGCCATTTTTCCAAATTA
>NW_001914968.1:23141-25234 GCF_000208925.1 Entamoeba histolytica HM-1:IMSS | reverse complement strand
TTTATAGACTATCTATCAAAATATTTTCTGATATCCTTTTATTTTTTAACTCTTTTCATTTGAACATTTTTAAACAGCTATTTTCAAATGTTGTAATTGTTTATAAAATAGTAATAAATGTTGCTGTATTGTATTTCAATACTCTATCATATTTTGTATGTTCTATTTTTTGTTTATTTTATTCTTCTTTTTCTTTTAAATATAATGAATACAAACTATTTATATGTTCTTCTATTTTCAAATATTTCATATTCTTCATTATAAATATGAAATGGTTTAAATACTATGAAATAATCTTCTTGAATAATAATTAAAATGATAGTTCATTTTCATCACTTGGATTTGTTTCTTATATTTCTTTTGAGAATCTTGTTGTTTATCTTTCTTATTTCTTTTTTTTTACTTCTTCTTTATCATTCATTGCATGTTTCATTTCTCTTCATTTATTATTATTTTTCTTCTTTTTATTTATATTTTTCATTTCTCTTATCTTTGTTATTATTTTATTGTATTAATTTCTGAATTTTGTTGTATCATTTCATTCTTCCTTATTTTCATTCATTACTTCTTCCTTATTATATTTTTATATCTTATTCTTGCATCATATTTATTCCCATAACAGTGTTTGTTTAATATTCCTCTTGAGTTATTACAATGACAATTACACCATTTCACTTCTTTTCGCTATAAATCAGTTTAATTAAGAATATATCATATGAAATAAATAATATAATAACAATTTATGAAAAAATAGTTATGACTCTCACTATTGTTTATTCATTTAAGTTTATTTCTTCTTGTAACATTATTTTATATTATTTTCATGATATTTCTTTAGAAAAGGAGTATTGATAAATTTAAATTGAATTTTACAAAATAGACAAGATAAAAAATAAAAGTAAATTTTTTATAGAAATTACTTTTTCATTGATTTTTTAACTATCATAGATTTTATGGAGATTTTATTATAAAAATAGTTATGTATAAATATAAATTCACGATTATTTGGTCAACTATGTCTCTAACTTTGAATGTGTTGACTTTATTATGCTTTACAATTAAAAAGTTTATATATTATAGTGTATCAAATAAAACAATGATTATTTTTGATAAAAAATCAAATTAAATTCATGTTTTTCAATTTTGTAGTTGATTCTTTTTTTGGTTTTAATATTTATTTTATCTTCTTTATTTTTCTCACTGCTTTTCTTTTATAAGAGTTATACTTTCATTAAACATAAATTTTATTCAAATATCTTATAATAATATTCACTTATTCTATATGATAAAGGTGATGATGACATTAAACAATAAATGTTGTGAATTTATCTTTTATTTTATTATAATTTGGTTAAGTTCTAACGACATTAAACAATAAATTAGATCTATAACATCTTTTGAAAATGAGCATTTATGAGGAATATTAATGGTTCTATAATAATTTAGAATTAAGAGACACAATAATGTCATAAAAATAACACATAAACAATGTTCAACAACATGCTCTAGAATATTCACCAGAAGTTTTAGAATATCCTAATCCATTACCAGAAGAATTTAAAGCTATTAAACATGAGCAAGAATTACCAAAAGAATTAAGAGAAAGAATCATTGGATTAGTTCTTGGACAAGCAGTTGGAGATGCAGTTGGATTATCTACAGAATTTGTTAGTAAAGAAAATGCATGGTATTTTTATAAAGGAGAACATATAACATATAATCATTACATCATTGACCAACATCGATCAAAATGGATGAATGAAGAGTATAGATGTGCAGATTGGACAGATGATACAGATCAATGCATTTTAATATTGGATAGTCTTGTTCATAACAATGGAGAAGTTGATGTGATAGATTTTGCAAAAAGATGTTATTATTGGATTCACTTTGGATTTACAGAATTAGGAGATTTAGGAGGACTTGGAATCGGAATGAATTTTGGAAAGACTGTAAGAAGAAAAGGATGGATTAATGACCCAATTGGACTATGTGAGAAAATCTGGAGAGATGGAGGATGCAAAGCAGCACCAAATGGAAGTGTAATGAGAACATCAGTTTTAGCTGTTCCATATTTCTGGGATGAAGAAAGA
>NW_001914968.1:0-23041 GCF_000208925.1 Entamoeba histolytica HM-1:IMSS | reverse complement strand
AGCAATCTTAATAGCTTTAATACATGTTTCATGTGATGGATTTGGTTCTATTCTTCCAAACTCTACAATTGGCTTAATGTGTTTCAAGACTTCTTCATAAACTCCATTCTTCTTAATAGAACCTCCTCCATATGTCATCATGATTCTTGCATCTTCAGGAATTAAATGTTGTTTCTCTATCTCGTCTAATGACCCTTTTCCATAAATTAATCTAACTGGATTGTAATATGTGAAATTAAGCATTGTCATTGTCTCTTCAACTCGATTATTCCATACTTCTCCATCCTTTAAATAGTTCTTTCGTCGGTAATCTTCTTCATAACAATATGAACAACCCCAACTATTTTCATAAGAATTCGCTTTTCTTTATCTTAACTTCATCAAACATCGAAAATGTAAACTTCAGGAAATTTGATTAAGTATTATTGACACAACCTTTCCAGAAATAGAGACTGTGTTATAGAAGAATATTACCTCATTTCTTGATTGTATCAAAAATAGAAAGACAAATATTACAAAACAACGAGATAAAACTACAAAGCTCATAAAATTTAGACATTTATTTCTGACTATGTCAGAAACAAACTAACATTTTGTGATGCAGTGATTGTCCAAGATGAATGAAAACTAAATTATACTTCAACTCTTCAAACAACAAGACAACACTATAAAACTTTTCTGCACTTAGAGAATTAACAATTGTAAAAATAAAAAGAAGTAAATGAACAAGAATATAACAGATGCAAAAGAAGAAATACAAAACACTTCATTCAAACAATCTTCTACTTTATCAGAATAGTATAACTTTTCAAATCACTAATAACAAAATTATTTTTTAATGAAAAATGTTTTTTATTCAATAATAAAAACAAAAATAATGAGATGGATTTTTTTTTGATTTAGATTTTATTTTCGTTATATAAAACAAAGAAGAAAAAGAAGAAAAATAAAAACTTCAAAAAAAACTGTAAAATAGAAAAAGAGGAGTATGACAGAGCCACTTCAAAGCAGTTATATAAAGAAAGTTATTGTACATCCATTGGTATTATTGAGTATTTCAGATCATCAAACAAGAGCTAGTAAAGAAGGAAAACGTGTTGTTGGAGTATTATTAGGATTTATAAGAAAAGGCATTGTTGATGTAATGAATTCGTTTGCTGTACCATTTGATGAAGATGAAAAAGATAATATTTGGTATTTAGATCATCAATACTTGGAAACAGTGTATCGTATGACACAAAGAGTAACAGCAAAAGAAGTATTAGTTGGATGGTATTCTACTTCTTCATCAATAAAACCATGTGATATTCAGATACACTCTGTGATCAATAAATACACTGCCCATCCTGTTTATCTTACAGTAGATGTATCGGCTACTGTATCTCATGATCTTCCAGTTCATTCATATGTTTCTGCAGAATCAATTGACTCATCAGAAAATATTCTTCTTCAACCAGAACTTTCGTTAAGATTTATTCATGTTCCAACAGACGTTGGATCTGATGAATCAGAAGTTGGTGTAGAACGTTTATTAAGAGACCTTCAAAAACCTACTGGAACTGTTTTAAAGCATGAAGTTGAATTAAAAATGGATTCATTGAGAGCATTAGATGATAAAATTAAATTAATGAGAAATTACTTAGAATTAGTTGAGTCAGGAAAAATTCCAGTCAACCAAAAGATTATTCAAAACATTCAAGACATTTTCAATTTATCACCAAATATTGAAAAATATACACAACAATTTGCAGTCAACACAAATGATGTAATGGTAACTATTTATCTCTCACAATTAGTTAAATCAGTTCTTGCTGTTCATGACTTAATCAGAAATAAGAATGATTATGAAATTAAATTAAAACAACTTCATGATAATAATAATAAAGAACCAATTAAAGATGATTCCCAACAACAACCAGTTGTTCAAAAATAATTAATTCAATTCTTTTTTTTTTATTATTTCATTTTCTTTTTATTTCAAAGTTATTTGTGTTAATTTGGAGTTGTATCCATTGGTTTAGATGTAGTATTAAGTTCATCAACTTTAGGAACAACTGGTGTTCTATTAACTTTGTAATATGTAAAATGAGCTTCATGTTGGTCAATAATATTTTTCATTATTTCGGGATTTTCACATGCTTGACGAAAGTCAGGATTTTGTAATTGTTCTAAATAATAGAGACAAGCAGGGTATTGAATAAATTTAATATAATTTGGTTGTTTCCAATATTGAAGATATTTAAGAAAATGAATCATATCAGTCTTTCTTAAATACTTATGATAAGCCAAATCTTATTTATTATCAGTTGTCTTTATTAATGTTTTGTTAATAATGAAATAGAACAAACACTGAATATAATGTGGATTTGCAAGAGATTGCAGAAAATCAAGTTCATACTCAAATCGTTTCTTTTCTCCTAATTCACTAGTACTTCTCATATCAATTGAATTACTCATTTGTTTGTGTTATTTGTTTTTTTATGTTTTTTTTTAAGATGAATTCTATAAATAGAATACTGGAATATCAAAGAATCTGGGAAATGAGAGAATTTCATACAAATCTTAGGATGGAGGAAAAGCCAACAAACGAGAGAAGTGAAACACAACCACCTCAAATAGAAGAGCTACAAAAAAAAGTCGAAGAACTTCAAAAAGAATTAAATTCAGTAAATGAAGAAAATGATTTGTTGAGGGAAGAAGTCCAAAACTGCTACAATGCTGAAGATAAAAGTTTTGAAGTTGAGAATTATCAGAAACAAGTTGAAGAGTTAACAACATTAAATGAAACAATAATAAGAGAAAAAGAAGAAATTGAACAAAAATTAAAAGAATTAAAGGAAGAGAAGCATAATGGAATTGAAAATGAAGAGAAAATTAAAGATGAACTTATGAATGTAAAAAAAGAAAGAGATGATAAAAACTATGAATTATCCATTGCCAAAGAAAATTATGAGAAATTGAAAAATGAAAAAGAAAGAATGAATAACAAAATAGGAGAATTAAACAAAAATATTGAATCACTTAACACAACGATTAATGAAAAGGATAGTGTCATTAAACGATTAAATGGAATTGTTTCAGAAAAGGAAACTTTGATAGGAACAAATATTAAAGGACTTGAAAAATCAGAAGAAGAACTTAATAAAATTCTTTCACAGAGTTTTGTTATAGTTGCTGAAATTCAAAAAGAAAAAACTAATAGAGAACAATTACTTGATGGATTACTTAGAGAAATGATGAGAACAGAATTGGAGACAAAACTACGCCAAGCAAATTATGAAAAGAAAATAAAAGAAGTTATGGAGTTAAATCAAGAAATTAATCAAATGAAGGTTTTAATTATTAATTCTATTCAGAAGGCTAAAGAAGAAATAATGAAAAAAGATAATGAAATTAAAAATCTTCATGAAGAATTAGAAAATGAAAAAAAGAATAACCAAAAAGACAGAATAAATGAAGAACAAATTAAGGAATTGAATGAAATTAAAGAAATGAATCAGAAAGTTATTACAGAAAATGAAGAATTAAAAAAGATTCTTGAAGAATTAAAAATAAAAGAAGGAGCATTACAAAAGGAAATTGGAGAAAATAAAGAAAAAGGTCAAAAATTACAAGATGAAAAAGAAGAATTTAGAAAAGCCAATGAAGAAATGAAAATAACCACTCAAGAATTAAAACAACAATTAAGTCAAGTTAAAACAACAAACGAAGAAGAACAAAAAAAGAAACAAGAAGAAATAAATAATTTGCAACAAAAAATAAATGTTCTTTCACTTGAAAATAACCAACTCAACTCACAAATAAAAACTAATCAACAACAAAGAAAAAGTATTCCTTCAATAGATTCTTCAACAACCATTTTTGAAATGAAAACAAGGATAGAAGATCTTGACAATAATGTAGTTAATCTAAGTAAGTTACTAAATGAGGAAAAGATAAAAAATAAAGCACTTCAAGAAGAATTAACTTCTAAAATCAAACGATTAAATGAAAATGAAAAGAGTTTATTAACAACTGAAACACGTAAGTTGTTATTTAATTATGTTGCACTTGGAGTCAAATTAATGAATGCATCTAATTCTAATAAAAATACAAATTTAACAGATTTTTATGTTGATATGGAAGCAGAAGGCATTCCAATTTGTGAATGGCCTATGTGGATTAATTCACAGATTGAACATACAGAAATACGACCTCTTCATTAGTTAATAGCATAATTTTAATTGATTGGTATTTTCTATCATATTTTAAAATGACTTCAACACACCATTTCATGAAAATGAATTATTTATTCACTTTGTAACCAATTGAACTGTGTTTCTTTTTTCAAATAAACCACTTATTTCTTTTCGTTTGTTTAAACGATTTATCCAATGAGAGAGATTGAATAAATTTGAATTTATTCTAAATACTTATTGATTCAACCTTATTCATAAATAAATACTTTTATTTAAATAAATAAACATAGGTTATCTTCCTTATTCAGATTAAAACAATTATTTTTTATTTGTTTAATTATATTTATGAGAGAATGAATAATGATAAATACTTATTAAAATTTGTTCTTAACTTATCTTTACTTAAGTTGCTGATTCTTTCATAATAATACACATAATAATACCTAAAAGTTTTTTTCTACGTTGTTTTTTTTTGTGTCTTGTTTAAAAATAGATGTGATAAAATAATCTCTTACAACTTAATAAGGCTCTTGTCAATTTACTAGTCTGGGGTTGTCTAGTTCTCTTAATACATTATTTATTCATCATCCAAATTAATAAAAACACAACCATTAAACAAATAGTGGTTGAGTCATTATCCTAAAAATTAAAGATACAGAATGAAGTAGTAAAATAACAAGAACGTAGTGGAAAGAATTAATTGGTGTTATTAAAAAGTTCAAACAACATAATAAAAGTTAATTGTATGAAGAGTAGCAATCAAATTATCATGTTTATCAGTGATTAATAAACAAGACTACATATGATAACGGAGGTATTGTATTACCTATCTGTAATAATGAAATGATGCAGATAATTCTTTGAATTGAACAAGTAATAGTATGAGGAAGACAGAAATAAACACAAAAAATAAAATAAAACAGAAATAATTATGGAAAAATAAATTAATTCTATTCCCACTGCTACCACAGTAAAATGTCTCACGAATAAACAATAAAATTTTGAGTAGAATGAAAAACCATTATTTTCCATATTAATTATAATACTAACTCATTATAAAGAAAGAATAAAACAAGTTTAAAATAAACAATAGTTTAAAATAACATAAATTAATGTATCAAATCGAAAAAAGAAACAATAAATATGTAAATTATCAGACTAATTATTTGGATATATCCTTTTTTTATGAATAGAAAATAAAAGAGTGAGTGTTTAAAAGAAATAAATAAAACAAATAAACAAAAGTAAAAAATATGTGTATATTACTTTACTGTTTATTTTGAAATATTGAAAATCATATTATCTCAATTATTAAACTTTAAGTGTATGAAATTAAAGAAAGTTTTAAAGAGTTTATGAAATATTTTATGAAATTAGATTCTTTTATTTCTTTATTTTAATTCCCGATTAAGTTCCTTTCAAGAATTATTATCTTATTGGTGAAATGTTTATTATCCTATTTTGTTAACGAGTAGAATAATAATTATTCGGTAATGTAATATTCTCAATTGTATTAAAAATATGAAATACATTAATATTGGACTTATTTCCAACAATCACTTTTATAATTTATTATTTGAGTTAATGCTAACTTATAATTTTATCTATTAGTCTATGTCTATAACAAGTTTTTATAATATTATAGAATAGACAGACATTGACATAATAATTTTTTTTAATAAAAAAAATGATGATACAAATAGTAAAAGAATAAACTAATAATAATTTTATTAATTGACCATTTAAAAATAATAGTCATTGCATGTTATTATTTACGTGAAATGAAATTTTTAAATACATTTGAATAAATAAGATAAATAACATATGATGAATTAACAACAGAATATCAAAAGAACAAAAGAAAAATAAAAAAAAGAAAAAATAATAAAAAACTGGAAAAAAAAAGAGAATAAGATGGATGAACTATCATCATTTAGTTTAACTTTACGTGAAAAGAATATTGCAATTTTTGATGAAACTATCAACTCATTTATTAAAGAGAATAAATTGAATTTTGATAATGAAGCAATTATGCAACAACTTCAAACAATTGGATTAACTAATAAAAAAAGAAAAGTAGTAGTAGGAATATCTTCATTAGAAGAAGTTAAAAAAACAAGAATGATGTTAAAACAAATATCAATGAAATATGATAGAAATTGTATATTCTTTTTTGATGAAATAGGATATCAATTATATGATGAATTACAAATGAGTTGTTTTGCAGGGAATCCGATAGCATATCTTGATAGAGAATCAAAAATATCAAATTGTTTATTTGGAGGGAATGCAAATGGAATATTTTTAAAACCACTATATATTGTAAATGAACAAAAGGATGATATATATGATTATGGAATAAGTAAAAATGGGTATAAAATAGAATCTAAAATAGAGTCATTATTAAATAATGATATTTTATATTGGATTAAAGCAGAATTAATATCAACAATAAATTATTCATTATATCAATATAATAAAACTGAAGCATTAATAGTTGCCAATGAATATTATCATTCTTTGTTTGACACAATTCAAAAAGAAATAAATAGTAATTATATTAAAGTATTTTATATTCCATATGGAATATTAGACAATTCTGATCCTATCAATTCACTATTTTTATTATTTGGAACACGTTTTAATAAAGACGTTCCATGTCAAAAAAATTTTATTAAACAAATAAAGAAAAGTGTTATTCAACAAATTATCGAAATGTTCATTAAATCTCAAGAATTTAAAAAATTGTTTGAAAGTTATTCAATTTGTTTTTTAAATGGTGAAGATTTAACAACTTCAATGATACAAAATGCTGATAGTTTTTTTAATACATTTATTCATAATAATATTAATGAATTATCAATAAACAAACGATTAAAAAAGAAAGAAACAACGTTAAAAATAATTGATTTAGATTCTGATGGACAAGAATCTCCAATAGAATTAAAATTAAAATCTCTTTCTCAAAGAAATATTATTATTCCTTATGACACTATTAAATTGTTTTATGAAGAATATAATGATAATTGGAATGATAATTGTCAATATTATGATAGAACATTACTTCATTCTATAAATCCTCCTTTTCCAAATGATAATGAAATTAATGAATTTATGGAAAAATGGGAAAGTGTTATTCAACGATTTGATCCATCTTATGTATTTCTTTGTGATGAATTTGGAATGAACTTAATTGGATGTGGAGATATTGTTGGATGTTCTCAAATTGGAGGAAATAAATTAACAAGAGAATCAAGATGTTCTCCATTATTTATTGGTGTAGATTTAGAAGGAAGATTAGTACCAACATTATGTTGTTGTCCAATAGAAATAATTCAACAATTAAAATTACTTTTTCCAGAAGTACATTATTTTATTCAAAATCAATTTGGAATAACCAAAAAAGCACTAAATGAATGGATTTTAAAATCACTTATTAAAAATATTCAAAAGAAAAGAGAAAATAATATGGAAAAACGACAAGCATTACTTATTCTATGTGAAAGTTATAAAGAATATATAGATGAAAGTATATTACAAAAACATAGAATTGAAGTAATGTATATTAATGAATCAATTGCTAATTTTTGTTTACCTCTTACGCGTCTTTTATGGAATATGGAAAATGAAATAATGAAATTTACTAGTCATATTCCATTTCTTCAAACAACTCTTTGTTTTAGTGGATTAAAACATCTTCATGAACTTAATAATGTGTTAACAAAATCTTATTTATCTGGTAATACAAAAGAATTATCAACTTCTATCATTCATTCTCTTAAAACTCCTTTTCAATACGAGTCTTATAACTTTGATTATAACTCACTTCCTTTTAGTATCTTCCGATTAATTAAAAATCAATTACAATTAGGAAAATCATTGAATAAATGCATTGCTGAATATGAAATTTTAAAAAATTATTCATTAACTATATGTAAATCTCCATCACCAAATGAATTAGTTCAAGAAATACCTAAAAAACAATTTTTTGATTGAATAATTTAAAAAAAAAAGATATTTATTTTTAAAAATTAAAAAATTTTAAAAAATTCGGGGGAAAAAACTAAAAAAAAAAAATATAATAAAGAACAAATGGTTTGAATGGCTTTTGTGTTTTTTTTTAAGTAATTAATGAAAATAAGTTAAATAAACTCATTTATAGACTGCTTTATTTAATTTTCAATCAATGATTGTAGTAATTCTTTTATTCATTTGTACATGCACATATCTTAGATTAAATATTGGATTTGTTAGAAGTTTTATGGATGGAAAAAAAGAAGGAGTACCAGGTTTAATGTGGAAAGCAGCACGTCTGGGAGAACGGGCATCAGCTTGGATTTCTTTAAGTTGCATTATTTTAGGTATTTCAGTATTGATTTGGAAGCAATGAATTAATTTTATGCATTTAGTTCAAAGAAAAGGTTATTTTAAAGAAAAACAAAAAAAAAGAAAAACAAAAAAAAAGAATTTGAGAAATTTAATTATTGAATTGATCAATGAATGAAAGACTGTTGAATTTTAATCCAGATATCATTTAAATGTGGAAACATCTTTAATGCACTACTAAAAACTTGAGAAATACATGAAATATTTCGTTCACATTGTTGTGGTGCAGTAGATATTAAAAGACCAATAAGCCTTAAAACATTAAAACGAGTTGATTCATTTGGAATAGAAATAACATGAGGTAATAAATCTTCACTTGTAATAATTGGTAAATAAGGAATTATTAATGAAGGATTTAATCCTCCAATTGTTGTTAAAATAACAACAATATTCTTTTTTAAAACAACAGGCTTCATCAAAACATTTTTATTGTACACAGAAATAGTAGCATTTATTACTCTTTTAAAAAGACAAGAAACATCATTTTGTAAATTTGATATTAATAAATAAAGATCCCACATTGCATAAACTACTCCTTCATGTAATCCATTTTCTAAAATACCAATCATTTTTTCTGCTAATACTGATAAAGGTTGGGAATCAATAGAATGAATGTCATTATCAAATATTCTTCCTGCAAGCATTAAAGAGGCAACTTGAATTCTTCTTTCTTTTCTACTTACTCCCCAACAAATCACTTCTGAAATACCACAATGAACTAATACCCCACATCCAGTTATTTGTCCAATAACATCTAATGTTTGGATACAACTTGCTACTGCTCCATCATCTACTCCTCTTTTCCAATTAAATTGTAATACTTCACGTACTGATTGAAGTAATGGAAGAATGTCTTCAACATTCATATCTCTAGTTTTTTGTACAATATATGAAGTTGTTACATAGAGTTGTTCAATAAGTGGGTCATCATTAAGATATCTAGGAGTTAATTGTACAGTTTGTAAAACCAATAAATGTAATAAATCAGGAGTCATAAAAGGAGTAATATTTACAATATCTTGAAGAAGGTCAAGTGCCATATTTGAAGATTGGGTATTATACTGAATTAGTTTTTGTACTAAAACAAGATAAATATCACGTGCAAATGGAATTAATAATTGAGGAGAATTAGTAACACAATCAATAAAAGCATTTAAAGAACTATAAAGAAGTAAATTGTTTGAAGATGATAAAGAAGTAAAAAGAATAGTAATACAAGTTTTTTGTTCATTTTGATTAAAATATTGAAGATACATTCCTAAAATTTCAATAATTTTTTTGTGTAAAAGAATTATTGAAGAATCAGAAGGAAAAGGAGTATTTAATTGATTTAATAAAATAGTTGCAATATTTTTAAAAAATTGTTGAAAAATAGTTTCATTCATGTTTTGATGTAAACAAGTAAGAATATGTAATGATCCTTCAGCAATACGCCAATTAGATGATTGAATATTTTCAATTACAATAGGTGAAATAATAAAAATTAATTGAGGATAATAATTCATTGCAACTTCTAATAAATTTTTAACAGAAGTCCTTGAAGATATTTCAAATTCTTCATCATTATTTCCTTCAAGAAGTTCTAATTCTTCTTTTTGATTTAATACAATTCTTGGCAAAAGAATTTTAAATGAAAATGGATCAATTTTTTCTGGATAACGTGAAATTAAAGCTTCTAAAAGGTCACAACCACTAATAAATATTTCTTCATTTTCATCAGTAATTAAACAATTACATGCTTGTAACATTGGTTCAAGAAGATCACTTGGAGATTGAGACAAAACAAAAGGAGATTCACTAATAAATCTTCCTATTGCTAATTTTAATTCATAATTTGTTGTTTGAACACGAGGTAATAAAAGTTTTAAAAGATCAATATATAAATTTGGAAATTCTTGTGGTGGTGAATATGAAATTTCTTTTAAAGTACTAACAATAGCCATAGTGTTTGTTGGATTATCTTCTAATATTTTAGGAATAATTAATTTAATAATAATTGTTATTTCTTTATGAAACCTTTCACCAATACTTGCATAACAATCATTAATAATCATTGATACTAATTGAATACTACTATTTAACTGATGATTATTAATAATCCAATTAAATATTAATGTTCTTATTTCGTCATTAGTAATTAAAAAAATATGTGTTAATACAAGAATTCCTGTTTTTGGTATTTCTTCTAATTTGTTTAAAATAATTTCTGTTGCTTCTCTTTCTCTAAGTCTTTTATTTTTATTAATTGCTTGTTTAAGTAATACACATATCATTTCTTCTTCTGGTTTATTATGACTTCGTTCTAATGCAATTAATAATAAATCACAATAATCAGGCCATAAAATACATTTTTCCATTAATTCTAATGCTTGTTGTTGTTTTGTTCCATCAAGTGAAGCTTCTATTAAAATATGAATGACTTGTTCTCGTTCTTCTTCCATCAAAATCTACAAATTCCTTTTTTGTTTTTTGTTTTTTCTCCTTTTTTTTTTTAAAGTTTTAAAGATGATAAAAATAAATTTACTACATAGAATTATGTTCTATTTTTTGTTATTTCTTTTTTTGTTATTCAACGATTTTTTTTTAAAATCAAATATCTTTTTTTTATATGAAAATATCCATCTAATAAACTATTTGAAAGAAAAATGTTCCTTCTTCTTATATTACAAACATACCTTTCTCATGCAACTCAAATGGTAAGTTGGTATAATTATTTTACTGGTAAATTTGTTATTAATGAATTAAGTCAGACTCATTTTAATTGTAATACAACTTATTATGAACTCCGTAATATTCAAAAAGAATATAGAAGTTATTCAGGTTGTGAGTCTTGTAAAGGAAATGAATTATTAATAATGAATCTTTTTCAAAAAGATAATATGTTATACGGTATTAATTCTTTTTGTTCGTGTTTGTTTTTTTAGTATCTATCTTTTCTTTTTTAATTCTTTCTTCGTTTTCATTTAATTAAACTCATATTATTAGCTTCATGGTGTCCAATAATTCCTGAATGTGGGATTTATGATTACCATACTTGTGAATGTATCGCTTGTCAACGAAATTACTTTCTAACAATAGAAAATCCACATCAGTGTCTTAATTTATCTAACTTCAGTGGATGTACTTCTGCAGATGGTGTTTTTTGCACTACTTGTAAAGATCCTACCTATGTACCTAATCAATTAACACATACATGTCACATACCTGATTCATCATGTAGTGTTATTGAATATTCTTATTGTTCAAGTTGTACTAATGGATATGAATTTAACTTAACATCAGGACAATGTGAAAGTTTGTTTTCTACTTTCATTTCTTTTTATTTGAAAAAAAAAATAATAAACATCATTCAATATTAATTACTAGGTTATCTTGAAACAGTATGTAAAGAACATTGTATATCATGTACTGGAACTCCATATTCTTGTCATTGTGAAAATGGATATACAAGTCAAAATGATCCAACAACAGGAAATGTAAAATGTCTTGACTTAAAAGGATATGATTATGAATGTCAAAATGATCAATGTACAAGTTGTAGTGCTAATCATCAATTATGTTGGACTGGATTTTCAAAAACACCAAATAGAATGTGTGTACCCTTTAAATATAATTATCATTGTAAAATATTTGATTCTGGAAGTTGTTATCAATGTGAAGATAATTATTATATTATCAATTTTAATAATAATGCACAATGTCTTTCAATTATTCAACACCCAATTCCTCATTGTAAGATATATATTTTACAACGTTCAAATTATCAAGGATGTTCAATATGTGAAGATGGGTATTATTCTTTTATTGATACTAACTTGGGTTTAATAATATGTGAACGTTTGTTTATTCTCTTTGTTTTACAAACAAAATTAATGAAAAAAATCAGTTTAAAGCATTAATTTATAGAAGTTGATGATTTCAAACCTGAACTTTCATTTTCAACATTTTGTATGGAGTATTATCTCATTAACTCTGATAAACATCAATATGAATGTAAAACGTGTGGAATAGGTTATTATCCTCAAAGAATGACTTGTTCCCGTTGTGAATATCATTGTATTCAATGTATTTCAGAAAGTCAATGTCTTCAATGTGAAATAGGATATTTTGTTAATAACGGAAAGTGTGAAAAAATGAATTTTGAAAATATTGAATCATTTTGTTTATCTATAGATGAAATATATGGATGTTTAGAATGTAGTAATTCTAATTCATATGGGAATTGTGATGATTGTCCATTAAATTGTAATAAATGTTCAATTGATTCAAATGGGATAAAAAATTGTTCATTATGTTCATCAAATTATGAATTATATCATGGAGAATGTGTTAGTAGTTCATTACTTCATTGTAAATCATATGATTTTATTCAACGTATATGTAGAAAATGTGATGATGGATATTATAATTATAATGGAGAATGTACAATTTGTCCAGAAGGATGTGAATTTTGTTATTTAAATGCAAAACAACAAGTTAGTTGTAATAAATGTTCAAAAGGATATTATAAAAAAATAAACAATGATATTATTTTATGTGAATTAACAATAAACAATTGTAAAATATATCAAGAAGATTATTGTATTGAATGTGAAAATGGATATTATTTAGATAATATAAATGAGTGTATTTTAGCACCTTTACATTGTTGGAAATATGATATTGATAATAATAAATGTACTGTGTGTGATTTAAATACAAATAATATTAATGGGATGTGCTTAGAATATGAACAATGTGAAATAAATAATACTCTTGGTATAACAAATGAATATTTTAAAATAAATAATTATTGTAAATATTTTGATAGAAGTTCTAATAAATGTAATGATTGTATAGAAAATTATCATGTTGGAGCAAATGGTGATTGTATTCAAAACAATATAGAAGAATTAAAAATGGATTTATATGAACATTGTTTATCATATACTTCGAGTGGATGTTCTCGTTGTATTGATTCTTATTATTTTAATTATCAAACAAAACAATGTGAGGCATGTCATAATTCATGTAAACATTGTTCTGGTCCTTCATCTACTGAATGTACAACATGTGATTCTTCACATTTCTTTTTAAATGGAACTTGTGAAAATAATGAAGAATTGAAGAATAAATGTAATATAATTATTGGTGTTGAAAATAGTAAGATATGTTTGTCATGTAAAGAAGGATTTGTAAAACAAGGGTTTGAATGCAATGAATGTCCTAAAAATTGTTCATCATGTTATGATCAAGAACATTGTTTTGAATGTAAAGAATCTTTTTATTTAAAGAATTCATTATGTTATTCATATAATCAATTAACTCATTGTACTGAGAAGACAAAGAATGGATGTAGTGTTTGTGAAAATGGTTATTATCTAAATGATAATAATGAATGTAAAAAGTGTAATAGCCATTGTATTGAATGTACATTAACACGTTGTAAAGAATGTGAAAATGAATATGTATTACAAAATGGAATAAATTGCGTTTATTATCAATCAATTGACAATTGTATTAAATCAATAGATTCTAAATGTTCAAAATGCAAAGGAATGAATAAACCAGATCCAAAAGGAGAGAAGTGTGTGAGTTCTTTAAATTATGGATTAATTATTGGTGTTCCATTAATATGTATATTAATAATTATTATTCTCTCAGCTTTATTAGTTTATTATTTTATAAACCTTCACTTTATTCATTACTTTAATAAGAAACAAGGTGTTATTCCACAACCAATATCAATGTTTTCTGTTGAATTTTATGATAATGAATATCATAAAGATATTCGTTATAATTATACTACAATTACAAGTGATAATGAATTAGAAGTTGGTAATACAAGTTCAATTGATATAGTTGTTGGTAATTTTAATAGATATAAAACTTATGAAGTTCATCTTGCTACTCCAATTGATGATATAAAATGTTCTTTTAGTCATAAGCCTGAGTGTGCTGATATTCCACCAAAGAAAGCAGTTGTATTTACAATATTCATAAAGCCATTAATATGTTGTTGTATTACACATACACTTGGAATTATTATTAAAAGAAAACACTCGGATATAGTAATTCCAATTAAACTTCATTTATTTACTCAATTAGATTGTTCACTAGATCCAGATGAAATTATTGAACAAAAACAAATTGGAGAAGGTACATTTGGTTCAGTATTTAAAGGGATGTTTAGAGGTCATACAGTAGCAATTAAAAGACTAAAAATTTCAACAACAGATGAAAGTATTTCAGAATTTAATAAAGAAGTTGAATTATTAGATAAATTTAGATGTCCACAAATAGTTTATTTCTATGGAGCAGTTTTTAATCCAAAAAGACTAACCATTGTAATGGAATTTGCACCATATAAAAGTTTAAAAAGTATGATAAGTAATGAACCAAGTGAAAAATTTTCATTTAAATTAAGAGCAAAGATTCTTTGTGATTGTGCAAAAGGATTAATGTATCTTCATAACAATCATATCATTCATCGAGATGTAAAAAGTGATAATATTTTATTATTTGATTTAAATCTTGAAGCTCCTGTTAGAGCCAAGTTAACTGATTTTGGATCATCAAGAAGTATTACATTAGCACAAAGTAATATGACATTTACAAAAGGAATTGGAACACCTATTTATATGGCACCAGACCTTTTAAACAATAAAAGATATGATGAAAAAATTGATGTATTTTCATTTGCTGTTGTAATGTATGAAACTTATATTTGGGGAGATGTTTATCCTGAAAAAGAATTTCCATATATTTGGAATATTGCGTCATTTATTGCAGATGGAAAAAGAAGACCAAAGATAGTAACAATGGAAGAATGGTTTTGGGAATTAATTAATTTAGGATGGAACCAAAATCCTAAAGAAAGAATAACGATGGAACAAATAGTATTAGAATTTGAAAATCATGGATATTAACATACAAAACATTTATAATATTTACCATTTCTTCTTCTTTAATTCTTTTTTTTTTTGTTGTTATAAAAAACTTAATTTCTTTTTCTTTTCCGATTTTTTAATAAATTCTTTTTTATCATCTTCTTTAAAAGATTCATTTAAATGTTTTTTTAATTTCCAATCATTTAATTCATTTTCAATTTCATGAATTTGAATATCACCTTTAGAATTATTATTTTGACTTTTAATATCTTTTTTTCTTTTAAGTAAGTCATCTACAGTAATTTTTTCATTTCTTTTTTGAGTTAATTTCATATCTTCTAATAGTTCTAATTGATGTAATTCATTAATAGTATCTTTACTTTGATTTTCTAATTTCTTAATAATATCATCATCTTCTTCTTCTTTTCTTTTTTCTTTTTCTTCTTCTAAATGTTTTAATTCTTCTTTTCTTGGTTCAGCATTTTTTGTAACATTTCTTTCACAAATATAATCAGAATTTTTTGGATCTGTTTTAATAGTAAATATTGTTTTACATCTTGTACATTTAAAATATAATCTATATATCTTTATTCCACAATATGTCTCTCCTTCAACCGTTTCTTTTTTTGAATTAAATTTTTTTCCTTTATAAATATATTCTCCACATGCTTGACATCTGACTGACATAGGTAACATCATACGAACATCAAGTAATTTAGGTCCTTTTCCTTTTCTTTGTTTTCTTAATTTTTCATTAAATTTTTCAAGTTCTTCAGGATCAAAATCAGGTGAATAATATTTTGATTGTCCTTTTCTATCACTCATTCTTTCTTTTTTAAATTTTTTTTAGTTTTACTTTTTTAGTTCATTCTTTTCTGATTAAAGATCTCTTTTTATTTTATTTTGATGAATTTAAATAAAAATGAATTTGACAACTTTCTTAAAAACCAAAATTATACAAGTGCTATGAAAATGTTAAAAGATCGTCAACGACTAATTGACACTTATCAAAATGATGAACTTCTTTTTCAAAGAAAACAACAAAATACTTTAATTATGTCTGCTTTTAAAACTGTTCAAAACTCTGAAGAAGTAACTGAGTCTGACCATCTCTAATTCATTTCTTTTTATGTTTTGTTTTTTTAGGAATTGTTTATAACACATTAATTAAACCTAATTCATTTGAAAGTGAATATTAATTAATCAACATTTTCTAAATCAACCAATATTTGATCACGTAATTTTGCAACATCATCAGGAAATAGTCCAACTTCTTCTGTCATTATTGAATTATTACATTTCTGAAGAGCAGAAGTAAATTTTTGTGTTTCTTGTTGAAGTTCATTAATTAAAGAATTTATTTGGGTATTTTTCTTCAAATATGCCTCTTTCATTTTAATGAGTTGTTGTTGAAGAAATGTTCTATATGTCTATGTTTAAGTTTATACTCTTTTTATCATTAACATTACCAAACCAAATATTCTGTCTTACACAATTTTAAAACTTCATTTATACTTTCAGTATTTAATGTTTTTAATAATAATATTGACTCTTCAAGCATTTCAGAATAATATTTTTCTTTATTATTACTTCTATTAATTTGATTAATTTTCTTTTAAGTGGTTATGATTAATTAATTAATGTAACAAACTCAATAAATTGACTAATTAAATTTATAAAACCAACAACATCAAGAGTTGTTTCTTCCATTAAATTTTTGTTTTCTTCTTTTTTAATTTGAGGTAAATATCATTTTTTATTTTTTCTTATCTTTTTTTCTTTATAATTTCCTTAAATATAGTCAATAAAAACCCTATTAATAGGGTTAAAAAAATAAATTCAACAGAAAAAGAAAAAAAGGAAAATATACAAGTCTATAAAATACAACCCTATGGCTATAACACATCCATTGTCTAATCCATGGATTTTTTGGTTTGAGTCAGGAAAAACTTCAGATAAATCAACTAGTATTACAACTTTTGGAGAACAAATACAAACTATTTGTACAATAGAAAATTTCTGGGGATTTTATGAGGATTTTCCGAATATCACTTCAGTATTAAAAGGAAGTGACTCTCATTTTTTCCGAGATAAAATCAGACCATGTCAAAATGATGATGAAAATAAAAATGGTGGAAGATTAGTTTTTTCATTTGATCTTAAAACACAAGAACAAACAGAACAAGTTGAACAAATTTGGTGTAAATTAGTTTGGTATTTCTAAGTAATTTTTAATTTACAATTGATAAGACAACAATAAAATAGAAATATTTTAATAACTTAGTTGTGTTATTGTATTGGAGAAATTTTTAGTCAACATCAACTTGTTAATGGTGTTTCATTTTCTATGAGAAGTCAAGCTAGAATTACTATTTGGATAAAAACTAATGAATATACAATATTAACTAATTTTGCAAATGATTTTAGAAATGATTTTGCAGTAACAAATAAGAGTAAGTTCTATGATCATCAAAAGCCATTAGCAACGCCAATAGAAATATGATATTGAATTTGTGTTATATATTACGATATATTTTATTTTCTTTTTTAAAAAAGCAAGAAATGAGAAAAAAGGGTGAAAAAAGAGAAAAAAAGAAGAACTAGAAAAAGAGATATATGAGCAGCGATACAGAGACTGAAGTTGTAGAAAATATAAGTGATAGTATCACTGAAGAAGAAAAACCAGAACATATAGAAGAACCAGTAACAAAAAGAACTACTCGTCGTCAAGCAAATCATGAAAATCAACGACAAGAACTTGAAGTAGAAATTAAAAAAGAGAATAAAGAAAGAAAGTCAAAGAAGAAAACAACACGGAAAAATTTGGTTTCAGTCGAGTCAGAAGAAGAAGAAGAGACATCAAAACCCTCACCAAGAAAACCACGTCAAACAAAAGATAAAAGCAAAATTACTCATCAAAAAAAAATTAATGAAAAAAAAGAAATAGACGAAAGTGAAGATATCATTGATATTAAAAAATTGTCAAAAAAATTAAAAGAGGAACCAAATAATAATAAACCATTACCTCCTCCACCAGTTATTTCTGAGTCTATTGTACAATCAGTAAATGAACAACCAACTATTAAACAAGAAGTTACTGAAACAAATACTCATTCCCTTCCACAATCATATCAGTCCAGTCTTTCTATTCCTTCTCAAAATACTTTAAGTTCTACTGTGATGAATCTTACAAATTCACAACAATCAACTAGTGTTTCACAACAAAATTATATCCAAAATACACAAAATAATTATATGACAAATCATCAACCATTTGATGGAACTACATCTTATATTCAACCAATAAATCAAACACTGCAACCAATAACAAATAATGGAATGGTTTTAAATCAACCAGTTCAAATACAACAACAATCCGTCATTATTCCTGAAAATTCAAATATTGAATTAAAAAGAAGTCAAGAACATCAAAGTTCAGGAGTGTCTTATAAATTCGAAAAACTATATGGGTATGCAGAAGGAGATACTGCTTATGATCCATTAATTGGATTATATGCAAATAGAAAGAAAGAACAACGAATAAGAGAACAACACCCACCAACTGAATATATAACCTTAAAAAGTGTTGTATCAAAATTTGTTGTTAATTGTCTACAACCATTTTATGATAATGGTAAGATTCAAGATAGAGATAGGTTCAAATCTATTGCAAAGAATTTTACTACACAATTTACAAATGAATTATATGAAACAAATCAACCACTTTCATTAAAAGCACAACGGTATTTTAATTCTGTTATTTGTGATAAATTTGAACCACATTATTATTAATGGTTTTTCTTATTACATTTAATTGATTGTGTTTCTTTCTTTGTTATTTTTTTCTTTCATTTTATTTATCAAATAATTTATAGTAAATTATTAATTTTTTATTAATAAAAAATAGTAAAAAAGGGTTGATAGTTTTAAAGAAAACTTAAAATAATTAATAAAAGGTCAAAAGCAATGGGAAGCTACTCAATTTATAATGCCCATCCTAGAAATTATGGAAATGGATCAAGAACTTGCAGAAAATGTGGAGCTCGTAAAGGTCTTATTAGAAAATATGGACTTGATTTATGTAGAAGATGCTTTAGAGAAAAAGCAGTTGAAATTGGATTCCAAAAACTTGATTAAATCAGATTTGACCTTTTAGTAAAATTGTTTTTATGGGTTTTTTATTTTTTAGAAATATTTTTATTATTATTTTGTTTTCTATTTGTTTTTAAAAGTATTTTTATCTTCTTTATTGGAATTATTTCTTTGTATCTTTATTCAATACTTTCTTTATTGTTTGTTAAACAATTTTTCTCTTGAAATGTCTTAAACTACCATTTTCTACTAATTTGAGGTAATTTTAAATGATTTGAAAAAAACAAAACTCAAAGAACTTAGACTTTTTCAGTTCATAATGAGTAATTGGGATTTCAACCAAAAACTCAAAGATGATTATGCTCAAGCTAAAAGAATATCAACATCATATGAAGGAGAACAAGAATGTCTTTGCATGGCATTACTAATGCGACACGGAGTCAATTTTGTTTTACTTAAACCAAGGAAAATTAAACAAAAAAATTCAAAGAGTTTAGCAGCTTTATTTATGACAATAGATGAAATTCATATTGGCCAACAACGATTTAAATTTTCTGAATTAATTCATAACGAAATTAATGAAGCAGAAAAGACTATTACTAGTATTGCTGACTCTCGTAAAACAAAGTATCGAAAAAGAAATCTTGTCTCAGCAACAAATAATTTCTTATATGAAATGCTTAAAAGTATTGGTTATAATACATCACTCAAGAGTACTAGAGCGACACATTATGTTATTAAAATGAAAAGAATAAAGTCAATTTCTGGTTTTGGTGTTGATTATCAAACTTGGAAGGATATTAGTTTAATTGGTCAGCAAATTAATCAAAAATTTAGAAGTGAGTTTGAAGATTTAAATACTAAACGTGAAATGCCTGTTTTATTCCAATTTCATCAAATAAGTTCTTTAATGTTTCCTGATATATCTGGTAAAATTTTAGATTCTTTACTTATTGATTTCATATTTCAACATCGAGACAATAATAAGAAAAATATTACAAGTTCAATTAATGATGAACTAATTGATATTCCTTTAACTGAGATAGAAAAAGAAAAAGATATTGTTTATAGAATTGTTGATTGTGCTTTTGGTAGGTTCTTTTCACAAATATCAACACATTCAAGTAATGGTAAATAATTTAGTATTTCAATTTTTGATTATATTTCTTCATTGTTGAAATAATTTTGCTAGTTTCTATTATTGATTTAATGTTTTTCTCTTATGTTTAATAATAAAAAAATATAATAAAAGAAAGTGTGTAATATACCTCTTTGTGAGTATATTCTTATATTTTCTGTTATTTTTATTCTTTGTCTATTAAGAATATCTTTGTTATTTCATTTCCGCTTAAAAAAATAATAAAAATATTTCATTAAATCTTTCATATTTTTAAAAAACTAGTTTTGTTTTATTCAGGTTAATTGTTTTTTTTTTGAATGAATAGAATATTTTTAGTATTCAAGAACAAAAGAAATTTTATATTAATATGTAAGTGTATTATACATTGGATATTAGATAATTACTTAGTATTTATTTTTTATTGAAACAATTGTATGATATAGTTATTTCACACAGAAAAAAATATTTTTTAACTTTAAGGAATTTTATTAATGATAATATAACTTTTGTTTATTAATTTTTCTGGGATAAATAAAATAATACAGAAGATGTGTTAGTTTCTAATCAATTTCTATGAACAAACAAATTCAAAATTATAAAAAACTAAAAATATTGACTTATTGTAAAAGACGTACAGATAAAATAGATGTTGTATTTTTAATTGCTCTGTTATCTAATTTACATGCGTTTAATGCATCATTAAGATTTTTATATTGAATTCTACATTTTCCATTAATTATTTTCACATCATTCATTATCACTCCAATTTTTTTAAATAATCCAACTACAACATCTGTTTGTGCATTAAACGGAATATGATTAACTTCAACCCAAAACCCATCAATATGTTTTGGTATTTCTTTTATATGCATTGAAGCTATTAATTCTTCAAGAGAGTTTAATAATTGTAAAGTTATTTCAGTATTTTGAAGTTGAGACTTTTCAATGTTTTGTTTTATTTCAAGTTTTACTGAATTAAATACTTGTAATGCAACGCTATCAATTTCCTTTTTATCTAGAATTATTTTATTAAGACATTTAATAATAATATTTATCTTTAATATTAATTTTTTTATTTATTATACTATTCTTAAAGAATCAACAAACTCTTTTATCTCCATCATATGAAAGTGATTTAGATAAACATAAAATTAGTCTTAATAATAATCCAATATCAAATTTTAAATGAAGTATTTGTTCTTCATGACCTTCAAAAATACCAGTAATTCTTTTTTCTGAACCTGTATGAACTGCTTGAATAAGATATCCTCTCAAAGAAATTTCTTTTTCCCAATTATCTAATGCACAAGACAATGTTTTTTGTGATTCATCTAAGACACCATACCTTTCAGTATAACTAAATGCAATTTTTTCTGTCATTGGCTTCCATAAAACATAAGTATTATTAAATTGTTCAACAACATTCATTGTTGGTTCAACTGTAGATATTTTTACTAATTTTTCTACTGAAGAAATTGCATCAGAGTATTTTTTTATTTCATCTTCCATTTTTGTTTTCATTCTCATGATATTATTTTGAATTCTTTTTTGTATTAATTCTATTTGACATTCATTAATTTGATTGAATTGATGTCTTATTATTGAATTAAATTTATTAATTAAGTTCTTTATTTCATTATTAAATGTTTCATTATTACTTTGGTCCACTATCTGTTTGTTTGTGTATTGAATCAATGACTCAACACCTTTTATTAATTCTTTTATATTTTGTTGTTCAGTTTTTAATTTCTCTTCTTCACTCATTCCTTCTTTAATATCAATAATATGTGGTATATATAACGATTCTTGATAATTACCAATTACTTCTACACTCCATCCTTGTATATTTGTTGTGTTATTGTCAATCCATTGACGCTGTTTTGATGTTTCATTCATTCCTTTTATTAAAGTATTACAATATTTCTTTTTTAGTTTTCTCTTAAAAATCAATCAAGTTTCTGTTTTAGGGTTTTTTCTTTTAACTCATTTTGAACTAATTCGTTGAAAAAGTCATTTCAAAAAGATATTATTTGTGTTGTTAACAACTCATTTATTTACATCCTAATAGATTTTTATTTTATGGTTACTCAAGTTTTCATCTTTTATTTTACTTTGAATTTTAAATCTAATTGCTTCGTTCAACTTTTTTTATTTAAGTCTGTCATTTTATAAACACTTTTCCAATGCAAGAAATACAACAAATGTTATTGAGTGGTTATTATGTAAAACATTTGAGTCTTATAAAGAAAAGAAAATAAAAATAGAAATTCAATGTTATATAAAAAAGTAATGGCATAATAACAACAATGATATAATAATAATGGTAAACGATATACCAATGAAAATGAATTAGAAAGAGAAAGATACAAAGAAAAACAAATAATAAACAAGATAAA
>NW_001914969.1:0-49482 GCF_000208925.1 Entamoeba histolytica HM-1:IMSS | reverse complement strand
ATTAGTTTATTAATTAATCCATTCCCCTTCTCAATAGTACATATCCCAATATCAAATTCTTTGTCTATTCCTCGATTTTGAAAATACCCTTTTATATTGATTTTTATACTTTTCAATATCTCTTGAAAATACTCTTCTTTTTCTTGTGCCATTGACACATATGGTACTATGTATATCATTTTCTTTTGTGTTTGGCAGTATCGCTCTATCATCAGAATTTCACTCACTAACGTTTTCCCTGAACTTGTCGGTGCACTATACACTAAATTCTCTGTACCTTCTCTAACCCCTTTTGTTTTTAGACACTCAACTTGCCACTCAAATAACTCTTGTATCCCTTTCTTCTCATACTCTTTTCTCACACTCTCTATCTTAATATATCTCTCAATCCCTCGTCTTCGTATCTCCTCTATCTTCTCTTTCTTTCCCTCTCTTCCTCTTGGACGAAGAAGTCTTTCTCCCTCTTCTTCTTCTTTCTTTTCCTGTCTTCTTTCACTTTTCGTCATTATTGTTTGTGGCTTCTTTAAAAATGGCGTTTCATATCTACTCATATATCTCGTTAATATCTCTTCTTCTCTTCTTTTATTATATTCTTTCCTTTCTTTCATTTCTTCTTTTTTTTTGTTCTTTTTTCTTAAAAATCCTTCAATTATCTCGAACAAATATTCAATTAATAAAAAGATAACAAAAAAAACATAATGTTAAGGAATGGAATTTCTTTCAAAATTCCAATTAAACTCGAGTTCAAAAATTGAGAAATAGCAAGTCACTACTTCTCAGCGCTTGGATTTAGTTTTAAACTAGCAATCATTCCTCTTCCTTTGCAGTCATTAAAAGAATATTGCCCTAGCGCAAGGATAATTTTTTACTTTTTTTGTTCTCTTTAAATACTTATTCCACGTCAGCGAAATTATGAGTAGTTAAAGAATTATTAAAAATACTTATTAATTTATTATTTCTTTCTTAACTTTTTTTAGAATAAATAATTTTTTATTAAATAATTTATTATTCAAATTTATTAAATATATAGTTTGTACTTTCTTTTTTTTTTTAATGATTATTGAACTTTCTTCAAATTTTTTCTTTATTAATTTTTTTAGTGTTTATTTCTTGTTTAACGCAACTTATATGTAAGTTATATTTTTTTGGTGTTAGTTTTTAATTTGTTTTGTATATCTTTTTGGTTGTTATTTTTTGGTTTGTGCTTTGTATTTTTTTGAGTATCCACACAATTAATATAATATGGTAAATAAAAATCATTTCATTTTTTTTATAAATTGTCTATTTTATTTTTGGCTAATAATTAATAAGTACCTACAAACTTATGAATGAATTTATGAAGAATTGAGGTACTGATATGGTTATCTCATTTTAATACTTTTTTAGTATTTTTATATGTTTAAAGGAATAGATAAACTGAGACTAAACTATGCCAGTGAAGAAGAGTTAATTAGAATGATATATTTATTATATTAATTTACATTATATGTTAGTAAATTTGATTTTATATTTTTATATCCTTTTTGTTTGGTATTTTATTTTTAATTCTATTTTGAAAAACATCAAATATTAAAAACATTACTCGTATATATCTCATATATCTTTTTATGTAATTCAATAACTCTAATGTAAATTCATACAAATAATACTATTTCTAATTCAAGAATTGAAAGTATTGTATTTTTTAAACAGAAGTAAGTTACAAATCAATTATTTTTTATTTATAGTAGAGACAAACAAATATTACAAGTTATAAGACTTTTGATAAAAATTATTGAGTATTAAAATTTGGTTAAATAATCTCATTTATAATGAAATATGATCAAATTTACTATATGAAGATGGTTTATTAATTTAAACTGTATCAAAATTTTTAATAAGATATTTATAATATAATGAAGTATCAGAATATATATATAAAATAAATCAATTTATAATAACAAAACATAAGAATGAATTATTTTTTTGAAAAGTTAAAAGAAAGAGTATGAATACTCTAGTTTAATAATTCAAGAAATAAACACAAATAAGTATAAATGAGATGAAACATATTATCTTTAAAGTAAATATATCAATATTGATATATTAAGATATAACAAAGTTGATCAATAAAATATGTTAATAAATTGTAAGGGAACAACAGATGATTCAAAATAAATAAATTCCATTTTACACGTTTTAAAAGAAATATAATATACTTATTATTAGTTTTTTTCATTTACTTGCTTTATCATTATTGATAATATTAATTTAAATATTAATAGTCTTATAAAAATAAAAATTGACACATAATTCATTTAAAGTTGAAACTTTAGTAGGTTATAATAAATAGGATAAGTATTACTAATTCATTCAAATCAATTTTTGAAATATAAAAATGTTTTTCATAGATACAAAAGAGAATAAAAGAATTTATGAAATATAGTAGTTTATTTGTAAAATATATAAATAAGTAATGGTTTTTTTAAATAGTTAACCAGTTATTCATAAATAATTTTGTTTAAGATGTTATAAAATTATTTCATTTCTATACAATACTACTTCTTATCGTATATTTTAATACATCTTCTTAGTTCAATTATTAATTAAATTTTACTAACAATTCAACTGTTTTCTTGCAATTGATTTAATGATAAAGCAAAACAATAAACAATAAGAGTAACATTATTTATTTAAAAAAAATACAATGGTATTATTTAAGAGAATTAAATAAAACCAAATTTACAATAATAATTCAATCAAAAAAAATCCATAGAAAAAAAATAAACCATTAAAATAAATAGTCAACAAGTACCAGAAATCAAATTTAATTTTCAGCTTCTTCTACGGTTTTAGTTACGAGACCTTTGAAACTAGCAACTGGAACATATGAAACGAGAGTATAGAATTTACCTTCTTCACCTTCAATTGGGAGTCTAGCCATTCTAACTCGAATTCTGTCAGCAACTGATCTAATACCTTGGCTCCAAATGAATTGATTTAATCCCATATCGAATTTAACGACGTGTGTTTTCATAGTTTTAATAGCAAGGAATCTAATGATTTTAATTGCTTTTGGTGCTCTCTTCTTGAATGATTCTTTGTGAAGATAAGCATGCATATGAATGGTCATTTCACGGGTAATTGGAGCCATTTCTTTTTGCTTAATTTCCTTGGCTGGTTTCTTGTTAGCAGCCTTGGCTTTTTTAGCTTCTTTACGAGCTTTATTAGCCTCTCTGTATTTTAAAACACGTGGATTAGTGGTCTTGGAAACAGCCATCAACACAGATGTTTACCCTTTTTTAGTTCTTTCACTTTAGGTTTTACCAATTTTATTATTTTATTATTTTTTTAATTAATTGTAAAATGTTATATATAACATAAAAATTATAAAAAAATTGAAATAATAAAAAAGAACTTAAAAAAAATTGAAAAGAAAAACTAAAAAATAATATCAGAATTATGTTCCTTGAAATATTGGCTCAAACTCATTTATTAGAACACTCCCCATCTACTAATATCCTTCAATTATTACCACTTCAGTCAAAAGCAGAAGTGTTAACAACTATTTTTAGGGAATTACTTGATAATAAAGAAAATTCACAAGCTATGATTAAAGCTAAACCCCATTTACTTTTTTTCTATGAATTAATTGGGTCATGTTTCTCTTTACCATTATCACATTCAATATTAACTCAACGTGGATTAGATATTTATAAAAATTGGACTAATGAAAAAGGATTTAGACCAAAACCAGTAGATGATGATTTTAATGGATTCTTAATTATTATTATTAAACAAATGTCTCAATTCTTTGAAAATGAACCTACTACAATGATGGAACAAGAAGATATGAGAAATTCTCTTTCTGTTCAAATATTATTATTTATAAGACAAATTTATGTTACTTATCATGACTCTTTCTCACCAGAAGTTAATGATACTATTGTAAGAGTATTAATTGGTATTTGTAAAAAATATTTTGAACATTTAAAACTCCAAGAAAATTCTAATGAATTCCATGCTGAAGTTGAATTATCTCTTTATATTCTTCATGAAAGTTGGATGCTTTCAGAAGAAATGAATATGGATTTATGGGAAGTTATTTGGAGAAATTATTCTGTATGGTCAAATGAAGTTGAAACAATATCTCAATGGTATGGTCTTCAACAATCATTAACAGAAACTGTATTAAATAATATTGGAAAGAATTTAGATACAGTAGAATTTGAAGTTCAATGGTTACCTTGGCATAATGAACATGTATTAGATAAATTTATTATGAATTTATCAACTAAATATATTAATTATGCTTTTATTAGATTCTCTAGATTTATTGGTAATTGTATTACTAAATCACAAAAAATTGCTTTGCATGCTACTCATGCAAATAAACTTCTTATTGAAACTTTTTATGATTATCCTGCTGAGGTATGTGATGGAAATATTGTATTAAAAATTTATGGTGATTTCTTATTCCAAACAATGGTAATTAATAGAGAAAAATATGATGATACTGTTAATATGGCTTGTGACACTATATTAAAATTATTTGTTAATTTTGCTCCTAGAACTACTTTTAAAACAGAATATGTATCTAATCTTTATGCTGGATTAATTAGTATTTTAGATACTCCTAATCCTGTTTCTATTACTGTATTATCATATCCATTAATTCTTGATTTACCACTTCCAGGTGTTGAAATGTTATATCCACATTATATTAGATATATGTATGAAGTTATTACTAAAGTAAATCCTCAACCTTTATTAAGAGCTAATTTATACCAAATACTTGCTAAAATAATTCCTAGAATGACATTTTATGCTTCAAGACCACTTCCAATTGTAACTAATGAAATTTTTAAAGACTATAGTCAAATGGTTAATATGGTAGAAGAAATATTATCTAAACAATTAAAAGATGAAAATGATTTACAACTTGTTATTGATTTATTTGAAGTATCAAGAATTTATCTTTCTGAAATAAAGTCAATTTCATTTACTGAACTATTATTGTCATTATTAACTAGACAATTCTCACAATGGACTAATTCTACTACTTTAATTAAAATTCCACAAATTGGATCATCATTTTATAAATTATATCAAACCTCTGCTTCATTAAATTTAAAGAATAATAAATATCTTGTTAATCTTTCAGATACTTTAATGAAATGTTATTGTAATTTAATTACAGAAGCTAATTTCCAAATTAGTAAAGTAGGTGCATTTGTTATTGATATGAATCTTTTACTTAGATATATCTTTGGACTTATTGGGTATGTTCCAACTGTATCATTTGGTAATTATTCCCGTGTCATTGATCGTTTAAATATTTTATCTAATGAAGCAAGTCATGAAGTTTCTGATAGTATTACAATGTTTAATAAAAATATTACAATTAATAAAGTTAATACTATTCTTTATAGTCATTCTCCAATTTGTGAATTATCTATTGGTATAAGTGCACCTGAATTACTTCAGTACCATTCTATTTTTGTTTCTAGTGAAAATTCTCTTGTTACTTTAATTGATCTTCCAGCATTTTTCTTACAACCTGAATTACCAATGCTTATGATTATTAGAACTTCTCATTCTCAAACTGTTTGTGGTGTTCAATTAATGCCACCTGTTCCACTTCCTGATATTCCAGAACAACAAAATGTTACTGGTAAGGAAATAACATTTGAAGTAAGTAATAATGGATATTATAAATTTAAAGGAATTGAAGGTATTTCTAAAATTACTGATGTTAAACCTTATAGTGAAAAAGCTCAACAACTTATTAACTCACTTAAATCAGTGAAAAGTGATTTAATTCCTATTGATCCTTATCAAGATATTCCAACTATTGATATTAATACTACAACATTCCCTACACCTCTTTCTACATATACTGTAGCTAAACTATGTTGTGCTTTAAATGTATTCCCAAATACAACAACATTAAAACAAATACCATTTTCACAAGACTTTATTTCTAAAACATTAGTAGAATTAGATAGAATTGCTACTAGACCACAATACATTGTTTCATTAGTTAATATTAAAGATGAACAAATTGTTGATAATACAAAAGAATTTGAGTGGTTTGTACAACGTTTAGGATGGATTGTTAAAGTAGCTGATGGATCATATAATTTATTCCCAGAATCAATCATGAATCTTAAACAAGACATTGTTGCATTACCAATGGTAAGTACTCCAACTGAACAAATTATTTTCTGTCCAAATTCTAGAATAAAGAAATTAGAAACTCAACAAAAGTTATGGAAGTTATCTGATGTTATTATTTTATGGGGAAATTGTTCTGAAACTACTCAACAATGGGCTATGGATTCAATAGTTCAAGGTAAGCAATTTATTGTTATTGAACCACTTCCAGATGGTAGATATGCTATTTATAATGAAGATATTCTTGGTGTTGATTATGTTGTTCTCAGTGCTGAGGGTTTAATTACTTTTGTTACTGGAACTATTCGTTCTATTATTCAACACTCAGAAACAACATATTCTAATGCATCAAGAAGACAAGGAATTATTAGCCATGTATATAATACAATGGCATCACCATTAACTCCAGTTAATTTTGTTTTCGATGCAAATACATTTAAACTCCCACCTGCACCAATAATCAGTTTTGGACCATCAGATTTTAAAATACAAAATGGATGTAAGAGTAAAGCAGTAATGGCATGTTTGAATCGAACCTTTGAAAACAATCAATCAAACCAATAAAACAATTATTTTGGTTTTTTTAAATTTTATTTTTTAGTATTTAATTTTTTATATAAAACAACAAAAAATAAAATAACCAAATAAAAATTTGTATAACATCAAAATATTTACTTGGTCGGTCTCATTTTACCATTAGCAGCCATATTCTTCATTATAACATCAACAGCCAACATAAATACTCTTTTGATATTTGAACCATCAGTTGCATTTGTTGGGTTTGTATATACTTTCTCATTTACTGCTCCCTCAATGTTTGCAGTTCCATCAGCACCAGAAATATTCATTTCTTCAGTTTGTAACTTTCCAGTAAATAATTGTTGAATATATTGTGCACCCATTACAGCATTATCTCCTCCAGTATATTCAGGGAAAATTGTATTTAATGGAACTTTAGTTAATTTTTCTTCAAAAAGATCCATTTTATTTAAGAAAATTAATTTAACAGCACCTTTTAAAAATTCATTTGTCATAATATCTTTAAAGACAGCAATAGATTCAGTTAATCTAGAGGTATTACCATCTTCATATAATTTCATATCATATTCAGCAAGTGATGTAACAAAAATAGCACAATCTACATCACTAAAGAATGATACCCATTTCTTACGTTCAGATCTTTGTCCTCCAACATCAATAAGATGGAATGGAATATCTTTAACAACAAAATCATATTCATGAATACCAGTAGTTTTAGTTCTATTATGAATTAAATCTTCTTCTGTTGGTACATAATCTTCCATTGCAATTCTTTTAACATTTTCAAATAAATATTTAGCACAATCTGGAAGTTGGAATTTAGCAGATTCTTCATATGTAGCTTGAATTCCTTCATCTGCCCAAAGTGCTTCAACATCACCAACAAGTTCTGGTGAAAATGGAAGAGTAACAGGGTCTTCTGTAGTAAATTCTTTACTTTTAGGTTGGTATTTCATTGGATGATTTAAAATAGCTGATTGTTCAATTAATGTTCTCATACAAGTAACAACATTACTACAAATAGAAGATTTATGAGTAGCTCTTTCTTGTTCTGGGAATCCTCCTCCAAATAAAATTTTTAATTGTTTTGCAATAGTTGATTTACCACTTTCTCCACTACCAAGTAACATAACAGTAATTGGTTTACTTTTAGCCATTTCAACAATTTGTTTATCAATGCTGTTATCTTTACTTTGTCCGCAACCCATATTTTTACTTTTTCCAGTTCTTTTTTTTTTAATTTCTTACTAATTCAAACCTTGTTATTCTATTCCTCTTTTTTTGGGGTTTTTTAGCTTCAATTTCTTTTTTTTTTCTATTTTATTTTTTTTTATCTTTTTGATTTTAATTTTTTTTCTTAATAAACAACTAACTCATTTTTTTTTTAATTTTTTACTATTTGTTTTCTTTTTTATGTCTTTTCTTTGTAGTATTGAAACTATATTTTTAAAGAACTAGGGTTTTTATTTTATGGTTTTTTTAAATTTAGAATTATTACTAAAAATTATTTATATCATTTGAATAAAACATATTTAATTTTAGAAAAGATTCTATTAAAAATTAATTATATGATAAGCGTTTCACATTTTCACATATGATTGATGCTTTGGAACATACACAAAGTCTTTTGGAGCTGGTCCAAGAAACATCTCTGTAATTTTAATATAATCTTCTAATCTATCTGATGTTAATAATTTTTCCATATCATCCCGATAACACATTACTCTATCATTTCTAACTTTAATTGAAATCTCTTGATTAGTTTCTATTACACAATGAACTGGTACATATCTTGTCATAAATGTTAGATGATGACACATAAATTCTCTTGTTTTACTAATTCCTTGTGCATCACTTCCCCAATGAGAAAGTCCATCTAATGCATATTGTCTTAAAATATCAAGACGTTCTGATGATGATATATCCCAATCTCTTTTTTCTTTAATCTCTGTATAAATCCATGGTTTAATTAATGCCCCTCTTCCAATAGCTACAGTAGCAACACCACAGTCTAATGCTTTTTGATAATCTTTATATCCATAAATATCTCCAACTCCTATAACTGGACACTGAGTAATTGTTGTAGCTTGTTTAATAAAGTCCCAATCTGCTGATTTAGTATAACGTTGGTCTCTAGTTCTTCCATGAATACTTACCATTGCCGCTCCATAATCTGCACAATTTGGTAATAAAACGTCTTGAATTGTATTACTACTTTTTCCAGTTCTAACTTTAATTGCTACTGGTCTTTCAGTAACACTTCTCATAGCATGAAGTAATGACTCAATTCTTTTTGGTCGTTCAATTAATTGAGCACCCATTCCTTTTTTATATACATAATCAATTGGACAAGCACAATTTAATTCATAAAAATCACAATCAACAGAATTTAAGACTTGACATGCTTTTGCTGCTAACATTGAATTACCAACACATAACTGAATTCCAAATATATCTTCTGATGAGTCTCTTTTAACTAAAGCCCATTCACTTGTTTTACCTTCAACTAATGACTCAGCCATAATCATTTCTGTCATAGTAACATCACATCCAAATCTTTTAACGACTTTTCTAAATGGTAAATTACCAAAAGTACATAATGATGGAAGAATTAACTTTCCTTTTAAGTCAAGTATTTTCTTTTCTGGAACAGGAAATTCTTCAGGTATTTTAAAATCAAATTTATTAGTTCTTAATACATGAAGTGTTTCTGGTTTTTGAGTATTTAATGGTTCTTTAAAAGGATGTAATTTCATTAGCTCGTTGTTTGTTATTAACTCTCCTTGTTCATTGATATGAGACTTATACCATTCACAAGTATATCCGTTTGGACAAAATCCATATTCTTTAAATAATGGGCAAATTCCTTCTAATAAGTCAGTTCGTTTAGATAAATATTCTTTAAGGTCATGTGAATATTTACAATTCTCTCTTTCACATTTACCAGTTTTCATAAAATTTAGACAAATTCCCTCATTTTGTTCTTTAAGTATTTTCTTTCTTTTTTTCATTGATTTCTTTGATAATGGGTTTGGTTGTTGTTTTCTTTTTTCTTTTACCTCTTCTACTCTTTCTTGACAACAAGATATTTGTTCATTTGTTGAAGGAGATTGGTTATTGTCTTCCATGTGATTTTGTGTTTGATTAACTCTAAGATAGAAAAATGAAAAGAAACCCTATAGTCACATTTTTGAATCTTTGAAAGTATTATTGTTGTTCTAATTGTCCTTTAATCTCAACAAAAATCTTAATTTTTTTTATAAAGTTAAATCGTTTCAATGAAATAAATTAATTTTATTCATAACCATCATCCTCTTCACTTTCTTCTTTAACTTCTTCTTCTACTTTTTCATTTGGAATTTTTTCTATTACTTTTTCTAATATTTTATATATCTCTTTAAATGTTGGTCTTTTTTGTGGTTCAATATCCCAACATCGACATATCATTTCCCAAATATCATTTCCAAGCTCATCATCATTTTCTTCTATTTCTGTTGGTTTTGATACTTCTTCTTGTGTTTCTCCATATCCATCATCTTCAGATATTTCTTCTTTGCATGTACCTCTATTTATAGTTTGAATTGGATGTTTAAGATAATCAGGTTTTTCTAAACGAAGACCAGCATTAACAGAAGGTATAACATCTTCTTTTTTTAAAGCAGAGTATGGAAGTTTTCCTTTTGTAAACAATTCCCATAAAGTAATTCCATATGCCCAAACATCATTTTTTATTGTAAAAATTCCTCTTGCAGCTGCTTCTGGTGCAGTCCATCTAATTGGCATTGTTTTAGCTGTAGATTTAGCTGCATATTCTCCAGTTTCAGATTTACGGGATAGTCCTAAATCTGCTACTTTACCACGAATTCCTAATTTGTCATGAATATAAAGAACATTTCTTAATGCAAGGTCTCTATGAACAATTTTTTGTGATTCGAGATAAGCCATTCCAGAAGCAACATCCATAGCACATCTTACATAATCTTTAAATGTCATTGTTTTAGATTCAGGATATTTTCCACCTTTATTTTGGACATAGTCTAATAAACAACCTTCAGCTAAATCAATGACCATAAATAAACTTTCTTCATTTTTATATAAACCATACATAGTTATTACATTAGGGTGTTTCATTAATTGTGTAACATATGCTTCTTTAATTATTTCTTGTAATTTTTCTGGTTTATCTAATGCTCCGTCTATAGCTTTCATTGCAACAGGAGTAGTTCCAAGCCACATTCCTTTACAAACAACTCCAAATGCTCCATTTCCTAATTTTTCACCTACTTCACATTCTGTAAGATAATTAAAATTTTTAAGAGCATCTTCTCCGAATTTATTATTTTCATCATATATATCAGACCTTTTAGAAATTAATTCAGCACTAACAACTGGATCAATTTTTAATTCTTCACAAATTGGTTGGTCAAGTAAACAAAATGTGTCATCTGTATTAAACCCATTTTCTAAAAGAATCTTTGAGATTTCATCATAATCACATTTTGAAATTTCAAGTGTTTTTTGTACCTTTTCATCTAATTTAGGTTTTTCTCCTACTTCAACCGATACACACGAAACTCCATTTACAATAACACGAGTTGAACTACTTACTAATGAGTTAATTGAAAAGAGTTCATCAAAGCTTAATACTGAAATATTTTTATCAAATGATCCAAAAGCAAAGATAGAATCTTTAAGTAAACAAATACCACAATCTGGAGCAATAAATTCTATTCCATTATCTTTTTTATATAATGATTTAGTTTTAGTATCAAGAATGTATATTGATGAGTTTCTTTTATATGCACCTAATCTACCACCAACAAGAACTGCAACCTTTTTACTTTCAACAAAAACAGATTGAAGGTTAAGTAAATCGAGATTAATTGGAGAAGGAATAGTATCCCATTTTGACTTATAAATATCATAAATATAAATATTCTTATTACTAACATTATTATCTCCTTTACCACCAATAATGTAAATAAGTCCATTGTCATCAATAAAAGAAGTATGTTGTGCAATACTTCCAAATGGTAATTTTTGTATTTTAACATCATCAGTCTTAGTGTCATAACTATGTTATTAATTTTTATTATTAAATTAAATTAAGTATTATCAAACATTATAAAAGAATCACATGGAACTCCTTTTGTTTTTCCTTCAATTGGAACTAATCCTCCAATAATATAAATTTTACTATTTTTAATAACTGATGTATGAAAACTTCTTTTAGATAAAGAAGGAGAATCAAAATGAGTTACTTCGAATGTATTTACATTAATCTTATCAATACCTGAAATACCATCTGGATTATTTTTATTAGTTCCTCCAATAACATAAATTATTTCATTATCAAAAGTAATTGTATGATATTCTCTTCCTAATTTAAAATTCTCTAAATCACCAAGTTTTCTCCAAACTAAATTTGAAATATCAAATTGCCATAAATTTTCAATAAATTGACCTGTTTGTATTTTTCTTAATGATCCTCCTTGAAGATAGATATATCCATTTCCAGAACATAGTTTAGGTGAAATGGTTTTAAAGTCAGGATGTTCGTTATTTCCTTCATTTGGTATTTCAACTATTTTTTTAATTGTAACTTCAGACATCTTCACTTTGTATAATAATTTCACTTTTTTAAGATGACTTTATATTGGTACTAACTTTTTGTTGTTTTTACTGAAGAAAACACTTTAAATTCCTTCTTTTTCAACAAAAATAACTCATTGTTATAAAACAAAAAAGAAATAACACAATAATAAAAAAATTGTTTTAGAAATGAAGTTTCATCAAAATAATCAGCGAAATCGGGAAATTAGGAAAATATGATATGTGATATGTTGTGATGAGTAAACTGAACTCAAAATATCAATATATTACTCTTTGTGAAATGCCTGAAATCAAAACTGTTATTGAAGCACCAAATGATAATAATTCACCACCTATTGGAATATATGGACACAGTACATGTTATGGAGATTGTAAAATGTATGTTTATGGAGGATGGATAGATTCAGAAAAGAAGTATAATAGTTGTTTGTATATTTTTGATTTCGAATCATTAAAATGGAAAAAAGTAAAGTTAGATATACAATTTGAACGAGCATATCATACAGCCACTTATTACAAAAAAAAAATTTATTTAGTTGGTGGGTTACAATATGAAGAAATTATGAAAGGAATTGATGTTATTGATACAGAAAATTATTCAATTGAAAAACTTAAAATAGTACTTGGTGAAGTTCCTGGAAAATACTTTCATTCTACTGTGTTATATAAAGGGGCATTATACATTTATGGTGGAAGAACAAACTCAAAGAAAAGTAATGATGTTGAAGTATTTTCAAAAGATTTTATTAAATTTGATATTGACAGTTCTTCTTCTTTTATTCTTGGAGGTAAAGATGAAGACTTATATAGAGAAAAACATGGATGTTTTATTACAAGTGGTGGGAATATGTATGTTATTGGTGGATATACTACTAAAGGAGAGTCTGTTAAAATTAGTAGATTTAATATTGATACACAAAGATGGTTTGAATGTAGTAATTTTGATTGTCCAAAGAATGAATTACGTTTTGGGTATTTCAAAAATGAAGATATAGCAATTTCTGTTTATGGAAATAAAGGAGAAGAACCTATGGATGATATTTATTATTATGATGTTCATGGGATGGGAAGTGAAAAAATGATAAAAGGAAATATAAAAAATAGTCTTATGGAACAAAAAACATGGGGAAATACATTAATACCATTTTCATTTAGAAATGGAGGGTCATTTTTTATTATTATTGGAGGAGAAAAAAGTACAAAACCAATGATTGTTTGTAGTATTGAAAATAAAAATATGAAATGGGAAGACCTTAAAAAGGTTGTTGAAGAAGAAAAATTAAGTATTCCACAACAAAAAATAATTGTTAACGAAGAATTATATTACTTTTTAAAGAAAAATAATTTAACTCATTTAATAGAAAAACTTCTTGAAGCAAAAATTAATGATTATAATACTCTTCATTCTAGTTCTACGGCTTTATTAATTAAAGCTGGTATTAAGAAAGGATATGCTATACAATTATCAACAGCTATTGCTAAAGAAGATGGATTATCTTCTTCTAAATTACATGGAAAATATGAATATCTTACAGAATGTGAAGTAGGTGAAAAATTAGGAAATGGAGCATTTGGAGTTGTTTGTAAAGGAATGTGGCTTGGAACTACTCCTGTTGCAATGAAAGCAGTTAATGGAGCATTAGATAAACCAGAAAAATTAATTGAATTAGAAAAGGAAGCAACTATTACACAATTAATGAAACACCCAAATTTAATAACTATGTATGGTTTATATAAAGAGAAAGATACAATTTTCATGATTCTTGATTTAGCTGAAGGTTCATTAGATAAATTAATGAGTCGTGAAAATCCAAAAAATGAACGTGCAAATATAACATTTAAAAAACAAATTAAAATGGCTATTGATTGCGCGTCTGGAATGGCTTATTTAGAGTCATTAAGAATTGTTCATAGAGACCTTGCATTAAGAAATTTATTATATATTCATGATGATAAAGGAGGTTATATCACTAAAATTGCTGATTTAGGACTATCACGTCAAACGGCTGATGGTAATTATACAACTCAATCAAAAATATTTCCTAAACGTTGGACAGCTCCAGAAGCTGGTGATCCTAATTCTCCATCATATCTTCAATTTAATACAAAAAGTGACGTATGGTCTTATGGCGTTGTTTTCTGGGAAATTTTAACAAAAGGAATTATTCCATATTCTTCTATCTCTAAAGCCCAAGACGCTCTTGACGCAGTCATTAAAGGTCTTCGTTTAGAAAAACCAACTATTCTTGAAGAAAATGGAAGTGTTGGGGATAAAGTTTGGGAAGTTATTACAAGTTGTTTTAATAGTCCAGACAAACGTCCACGATTTAGAGATTGTTTTAAATCACTCACAGAAATTTATGACTCACTTCAAGAGGAAGTTATTCTTCCACCACCAAAAGAAGAATCTGATGATGGAGGATATGAATAATAACAAATTATTCTTAGTATAACATTTTTCGTTTTAAATAACAAATTATTTGAAAAGAGTAAAAAATTATAAAAAAGAAAAAATTAACAATCAGATAAAAAACCCTTAAACAAACCCTTCAATGCATTTTCATGTCATCCATCGTTTCTAACCACGTTAGAATTGCACCACAATTTCTTGACTCTATTTTAAATCAAATTCACTCAACTAAAGAAGTAGGTAAGTTTGCTCAAATTAATAAAAAGTATAATCAAGTTGTTTGTACAAAAAATAAATTACAAAAACTTGATGATCCATCCCCATTAATTTTTGGAGGTGCAAGTGTATTTAATGGACAATTTAAAAATTTAGTTAAATACATAAATGATTATAGAATGTCTATTGCAACTATTCTTGAAGTATCAGAAGAAGAAGATTTTTCTTTAATTAAGAAATATCCAACATGTAGAATGTTATTAAAACATTGTGTTGATCTTACTATTCGATGTTTAGAAGAAATGGATTTATCATATTTTAATGGATTAAGTATAAAGAAATTGTCTATTGATTATTCACTACTTTCATTTAATCAAGAACTTAAATATCCATTAAATGATCTTATTCCATTCTTTTCTAAATCATTAGAACAAATTACATTAGATAATGTAATGTTAGATGATAAATATTTACCAAGTATTCTTGCTCTTTTAAAAGATAATAACCCAAAAGCTGAAGTTAAAGTAATTGTTGTTCAAAAAAGTAATTATCTTTATGATATAGAAAAAATTAATAAAGTAAATGATAATGTAGTTATAATTCTTAAGTATGATATTCTTAATCCTTTTTCTGAACAAATTTGTGAGAAGATTGTTACTGAAGAACTTTACCTTCATCCTTCAATTTTCCAAAAATATCTTGTTACTCCTGCTAATAAATATGTAGCAGCAAGTGTTGCTCAACTTGTTGATAAATGTGCTATTCAATATCTTTGTCTTGAAAGGGCTGTTCCTGCATCAGAAGTTCCTGATGTTGAAATTGATAAATTAAAAATTACAGGAAGAGTTCCTCGACAATTTTATCAATCACAACAATTAAAAAGTATTAGGTCATTAGAAATTACTGAAAAAACAATTCAACAAAAAACTGAAGAACATTATGACTTAACACAATTTACTCATTTAACAGAATTAAAAGTTGGAGATGACTTAGAATTTAAATCAAAAAAGAGAATTGTTAATCTTCCTAATACAATTAAAGTATTATATTGGAGACAAAATTTTGCTCATATAGGTAAAGACGTTAGTGTAAATGGACAAATTGGAATAAATGGTCTTAATCAACTTGAATTTGTTTCATTTGAACCAATAGAAACAAGTTTTGAGAATGTTATATTCCCACAATCACTTAAAGATTTAAGATTTAATAGAGCACCACTCTTAACAGATATGCAACAAATAGGAACATTGAACAATTGTACTCAACTTATTCTTGCCGATTGTGAATCATTAAAAAATCCTATTTTCCCTAAGAATTTACAAATATTAAAAATGTCATATTGTACTCAAGTTACTTCTCTCAATTTAGTTTCATTAACTAATTTAACTAATTTGGAATTAGGTCAATTTGCTGGAACAACTATGCAATTACCATTAAGTCTTAAAGAATTTACTTTAATGCAATCTCAAAAATTAATTCATTTAGACTTAACTACTACTTTGATTGAAAATTTCAGCATCGATAGATGTGAACATATTAAACAAGTCACTCTTCCTACTTCTGTTAAACAAGTTAGTTATAAAGATTGTGATGTTTTAGAAGAAATAGACCTTTCACAAATGACAAAATGTAAAAGATTTGATGTTGAAATGTTACCAGAATTACGTGTTCTTAAATTATCAACAAGTATTGTCCATTTAAATATTGTTGATGTTGATTCTATTGAAGCTATTCAAGACTTACGACCATTTACTAGTTTAGTTGATGCTCAATTTATTAATTGTTCAAAAATTAAACAACTACAACTACCAAAACAATTACAAATTTTATCTCTTGACGATAATAGTTCTTTATCACAAATTAATCGTTCTGAATTAACTCAATGCAAGGTTATTGTCTCAAATTGTGAACAATTAAAATCATATTAATTAAAACAAGTTTTTAATTAGTTAATTCTTGTTATTTTTTGTCATTGAAAAAATAAAATTTGATACATACAGATAATATTACATTGATTATACATTATTTGAGGTATAACTTTAAAATTTATTCATAATAAAATTTTCTTATTTTTTTTATTTATAAATGACTTAAAAATAAATCCCTTTTCTTTTTTATATTATAGAAAATGAACAAACCATTATTGTATTAGTTATTCTAAATTAAGCTTCTTGTTTTTGATTGAATTCGTTTATTTTATTTATCATTTCAAGATTTAATTTATGTAGTTCATCAAAGTCTTTTTTAACATCAACATATCCTAATTCTTCAACTCTACTTTGTGTTTTTTCGTATTTTTCTTGACTGAGAAGTGTAGTTGAGTTGAGTTCTCCTCGTTGAGTCTCTAATGAAACTAATGAACTAAACAAATCATTCATTTTAGTTATTTGAGTGATTAGTGAATGTTTTGTTTCTTCTTTATATTTTGTATTTTCTCTAATTAGTCTAATAAGATTGATATAATTCTCAGAGACTTTGATTTTCAATTGAGTTAAATCAGATTTTATAATATTTGTGTCGTTGAATATCTTTTCAAGGTCTTTGTCTTGTTTCTTTAAGAATTTAGTCATAGAAATAGTTCTATCAATATATATTTGTCTTTGCATTCTTTTATCGAGTCTTGCATTTACTTGTTCTTTTTCTTTAATGTCTTCATCTAGACTTTGGATTTCAAGAATGATGGCTTTTCCTTTTTGTCTTATTTGTTTAACTTCTTTTGCTTTTTGTTTTGTTTCTTCAATAATTACGTTATTTTTCTTTTCATTTTCTTGGACTTCTTTCTTCATTTCATCTTCATAAAGAGTCCATTTTTGTTTAAGACCTTCTAATTTATTCATTTCACTTTGTTTAAGTTCTTCTAATTTTTCTATATATTCATCCTTATCATTTGCATCAATGTCTTTGACTTTTTCTCTTATAATTTTTTGTCTCTCAAGTGTCTTTTGTTTTTTCATTAATTCTTCTTTTTCTTTTATCATTTCTTTTAATTCATTTTTACCTTCATTGATATAATCCTCTACTTTCTCAATTCTTGTTTTGATTTTTTGTAATATATCTTCAACCTGCTGTCTTTCTTTAACTATTTCATCTAATTCACTTTCTAATCGAATTTTCTTTTCATTTTTACTTTCTTTTAATTCAACAGCAACCATTACATCTTCTTCTTTTTTTTCTTCTTCTTCATTCTCTTCTTTTTTAATAATTTCTTTTCTAACTTGAGTCTTTGCATTACTTTTCATTTCTGCTATCACATCATTTTGTTCTTCTACTTTCTTTTGTAAGATTTTTTGGAGGATTGAGTTAACTCTTTTTCTTTGGTTAATATCTTTTTGTCTTATTGGTGTTTGTGGAGGGATTCTTCTCTTTTTTTCATCATTCATGTTATGGACAATGTCATACAAAGTTTTACTAATGGAGTTTCTGATTGATTTGTTGGTAGATAAGTCATCAGGAATATGCTTCATCAAAAAATTTAAAATATTTGTAACGTCTGTTGTTTTTGGATATAATATTTGATGATAACCAATTGGTTCATTAAACCCCATCTCTTTAATGATTGATGCTTGCTTTGCACAAACACGTACTTTTTCTGAAGTTTGTTTAGGAATTGAGTCAGTGAATATTCCATATTTTTGTTGGTCAATTATTTTAAGTATTTGTGTTGTTAAATTATAAAATACTCCACTCTCACTAATTATTCCTTTTAGTGTATCAATTCCTTTTGGAATCACAACACCACAATTATGCAACGATCCAAATAAAATTTCTTCAGCTTCCTGCATTAATACAGTAAAATTGTTTTATGTTTAGTTTTTTTTTTTCAAGTTCATGAGAGATTGTTTAAGATTTTTGAGAAGATGAAAAATATAACAAAAAGAAAGACATAAAAATAAAACTCATGAACTAAAAAAAAAAGAAAGAAAAAATACTGAAAAACATTTTTAAAAACGAATGAACGAAACCAAAAAGGATCAAACAATGGATGGATTTCTGACAGAGGTTGAAAGTAAAGAAATTCGTGATTGTACTCAAATGGTTTCTCAAGAATATCGATCTGAGGAATTTGTTTCATTAGATAAAATTATTCCCATTTTAAGAGATCCAATGGCAGATACAGGAGATTTAAATGTTCGATTAGTAGCAGCTGAAAAGGCAATGGGAATTGTAGTACATAAATACTTTTCAGGATTTAACAAAACAATTCACAATTATTCACAAATTAAAACACGTATGGATCAAATAAATGCAAATATCAAAGAAATGAAGAAAGGATTAGTTGAAAGTCGTAGTAAAATAATAACAGCAGAAAATGAAGAAACAGCTAAAAGATCAGAAGAAATTGCAGAAGTATATAAAGATAGATTAGAACAAGGATATGTATTAGAATATATTAAAACTATTAAATGGTTATTACAAGTACCACAAGAAATTAAAGAATATACTTCTCAAAATTATTACCTTCATGCCATTCTTCTTATTAATAGAGCATGTAATGCTAGTAAATCACCAGCTATTCAAAAAGTTGTTGATTTAAAAAAAACATTAGATGATATGGAACGATTTCGTGAACAATTTGCATATATAATGAAAAATAATTTAGAAACATTATGTATGAAATATGCAATGGGAATAACAAGTACTTCAATGACAGCAGCAGAAATTGAATATGCAAAACATCAACAAGTAAATCAATATCCTCATAGATATACAAATTATGAAATTGATGCAGAAATGTGTGTACAAGAAAATTTAGCATTAAAACCAGATTATGATTATAATGAACAAATGTATGCATTAAGTAATGCCTCATGTGTTTTAGGTGATAAAATTTCAGAACAAATTGCATTTGCTGTTTTAGAAGGGACTGTTAATAAACTATCTTCTGTATTTGGTCTTCATAGATTATCTCTTGATAAAAAAGTACCTGAACAACTTTCTTTTATTGACTCATCAACATTTCAAAAGATTAAAGGAAAAACCCAACACTTATCATCAGTAGATAGATTTGATATGTGTTTGAAAGTTGTCTTTAGATTAATTTGTGTTCATGTTGCCCTTTGTACAAAAATGGAAGAATTCAAAAGAACTAAAATGCCAGAGTATAGTAAAAGCATTTGTCTTGATGAAATTAATATTTCATTTGCTACATCAGCTGTATCTAAATTAAAAGAGTCAAATGCTGCATTAAAAAGATCAGGATGGGGAAGAAAGTTAAAATCCATTCAATCTAAAGCAGAACAAGAATTAAAGGAAAGAGTAGAAAAAGCAGAGTCTGTTGAACTAACAAAAATTGACGAAAATAAAGGTTTTGTTAACAGTTGTTTAGAACTTGCTTGGTCACAAATTCAAAATTTTCTAATAAAAGTATTAAATAACAGAATATTTGAATCAGAACATTCCAAACAAAAAGAGGATGTAGGAGAATTATTTTCGTTTGCTAATTGTAATGTTGGTGGTGAAAAGGAAGAAAATCAAAACGAAAAATATAAACTAGCAAAGAAAACTCTTACTAAAGAAAACATCAAAAAACTTATCGTTTCCTTAGAATCTTTTATTAAAGATGTAAGTAAAACTTGTCAATTTGAACCTGATAAATTTAATCAATTAAGAAATATTATTTCTATGAAGAAAGACGATTTAGCACATAATTTATTCGATGACTAATTAATTGATATTTTACTTATCTTCTTTTTACACCTTCATTGATTCTTTTTAATGGTATTAACATTCTTCAATTTATTTTATGGTGTTAACTTCATTCTCTTTACATTGAACAAAGAATGGAGGTAATTCTAATTCTTTAATTAAAATATATAAAGCTATATTTCAAGTTTTCTTCTTTTTAAATTTGAATGAATTATTATTTTCAAGAAAAGTAATTTGACTAACTCATAAAAGTAATAATGTTATAGTTGCTTAAAGGACTAACAAGGGAAATGTAATTTATCCAACAAGTATTTCGTTGAATAGAAATTGTTTGTTTTCAAGTGGTTGAAAGAAAAGAATAATTAATAAATGTAACATCCAATGAATTCTATTTAGATTGAGACAATATTAAACTTGAATTATCCAAAGTGTTGAGTTGATAGTAATGAGTTTTTAAATGCGAAATAACAGAAGGAATTTCTTCAATTATTCTAAAGGAATTTCAAATAAAAAAACACAAATAATTTCTTTTTGAAACATCAAAAAGAAAAAACAAAAAATAAAATGATAAAAATATAAGAACTAAGAAATAGAATATGAATAGTCAAATATTTGGTGTTTTATTAGAAGATGTTCCATTAAAAGAAGGACTTCCATTACCAGTGTATGATTCATTAAAATATTTTAAAGAAAATCCAACATTATTAGAAACAGAAGGATTATTTAGAATACCAGGAAATATGTCAGTTGTTAATAATTTAAAGAAAGAATATAATGAAGGAAAAGAAGTCAAATTAGAAGGAGAAAATATTCATACTATAGCTTCATTATTTAAATTATATTTTAGAGAATTACCTGATAGTTTAGTTACAGAAGAAAATACTGATTTATTTCTTGTATTTATTGAATTAGATAAAATAGATAAAAACCAAACAATTAAAAAATTACAAAATGTATTAAAAGAATTACCACAGTTTGTAATATTCTTTTCTTTCTTTCTTATTTTAATATTAATTCATGTATAGAGTTCATTTAAATGTTTTAAAATCATTAATTGGGTTTTTAGTTCAAATTACTGAAAAGAGTGATTTAAATAAAATGGATTCAAGAAATCTTTCATTAATCTTTGGTCCTAATATTTTTAATCATCAAGAAGCTTTAGACTTAGTTCGTCCTGATAATCCTGCAACAACTTGTACTCAATATTTCATTGATAATTATCATCAAATCTTCGACTCTTTAGATGTTTTTTTTCCATTATTAAATACTGTTGATAATAATACTAACACTCCTTCTCAAAACTCTCAAATTAATGAAGTTAATTCTCAACAACCACTTCCATCTTCTAATCATTTAACCATCCCAAATAAACCACTTCCTAATATTCCAATTAATAGAGACTCTTTACAAAATATCCCTCAAAAACTTGATGATAAAATAGTAATTCAATCACATTTACAAAATGAACCTGAACAACACAATTAAGTAATTAAATTAAATACCAATACATTTCTTTTCTTATTTATTCTAACTGAAAGACAATTATCTTTTGAGCCACAAATTTATCATTTCTTAATCCACTAAATAATTCAGTACCACATGGAGGTGCATCTTTAAAATTCTTAATAAATTCTCTCTTCTTCATTGGTGAACATTCAAATTGACCAATCTGATAACAACCAAAGATAGTAAATAAGTTAATACCTCTATTAGGAAAAATTATTAATGAATCACTTGTTTCATTTGGTAAATATCGTGTCATAGGAATACCAAATGAATTTTTACATGTAAAAACAAAGAATTTATCATCATTTTGTACAGCCTCCCATCTACTTTTTGGTGGTGAAGAAATACTCTTACCATGAAACGATCCAAAAACATCAGTAGTTCCTGTAACTATAAAAATACTAAAATTCGTTCTATTACATAAACTTCTATTTAATGAAAGAGTGTCTCTTCCATTTACATCAGAATTATATACAACTTCTGCTTTATGAGTTGCAGTCCATTCAATAACTTGTTTAATATACTTTTCATCAATACCTCCATATTCATCTGTTTTATTTTTTACAAGTGCTACTGAATAAGGAACTGGTAGTCGTTCTTCAACATATCTCACTTTAATATCACTAAGTTGTTTTTGTGCTGCTAAGTTAGCAATAATTGGTAATAATGGTGATGGTGGAATACGTCCTACAGAACAGTCAACAGCAATTTCAAAAGCTTCAGGAGACATTTGTATGAGTTGTTCTTTCGTTGAATCTTCTTGTGAAGCTATTTCAGTAGTATGAGAAGTAAATGCATTAAAATCTTCAATAGAAAAAGAATAAAGAGATTGTAAATATTTCATTAAGTCGTTATCAGGATGTTGAGAAAGATAATTAATAGCTTGAGGTGAAGTATTAATATGTAATGTGTGAGATAAATAATGGTTTAATAACACTGAATGTAAATTAATTGTCTTATTAAGAGAAATAAGGTATGAAGAAATAGATTCAATTGTATGTTCAGAAGGAAAATTATGTTGGATCATTACTTGAAAGATTTTTATTATTTTTTCTAACAGATCTTTTTTAGATATTTTCTAGATGACTTGTCCATTGTGTTTAACCCCTCTAACTAATCCAATAACACTTCCTTGTGGTCAAATTATCTGTAGTGATTGTGTAGATAGTCTTTTACTTGGTTAAAGTGAAATAGAATGTCTATTATTACAAGAAAATATAACTTATTGATTATACAATAAATAAACAGTAATTAACAAAAAACAAAGAATGAAATGATTGAAAATGTTGTATAAGCCATAGACATATTGTGTTAATAATGAATGAAGAATAAACTAATTTTATTATTAATAAATAAAACGTAGTTAATTCAATGTTAATAAATTTATTTGCGATTCTTCTTTGATCATCAGAGAGTAATCATAATTTTCTGAGTTAATATTGTTTGTTTATCAACCATTCATTTATTCTTTAACTTCTTTAATTTTTTTTACATATTGAGAAGGATGTTTTTCTATTCTTCATTCCTTTATATAAATTGAATTAAAGTGTTTCATACTTCGTCATCTTATTGTTTCTCATTTACATAACTATTTCATCTTTTTTTTTAATTTTTATTATGTGTTAAAACTCTTCATTCTTAACTGTATTATTTTATGATGACAGAATATACTATTATCACTGTGTTGTTATGAATAATTTCATTTGTCATCAATAACATAAATATCATTTTTCTTTTATAATACACAATATATTAAACTCCTTCATTATCAAATATTCTTGTCTGTCAATAAGGAAATAATACTATCATTGTTATAAATACATATTCTTCAATAATAACAAATGATATTCAACCATAAATATTAATCACTACCATCTATGGAATAATGAGTAAGATGTTTTTTTTTATAAAAAAGCAATGTCAAAACCAGACAATAACAGACTATTCGAAACATTGTTTTATTTTAAAGTTTGTGTATTGTTTGTTACATGCAACTTCCAAGTCCAAACCAAAAATATAAAATAAACTTAATAAATTAGAAATATCCCAATTTCTTACAACACATGTATTGAATAGGAACTTCTTGAAGAGCAGCAACAGCAAATGCAATGTCAGGATTTTCTACTCTTGGTCCAATAACTTTATTAAAATTAACAAAATTGAAATTATCAAACTTGGAGTTACCTAACTCATCATCAAAAGTCTCCATTTTATCAAATGGTCCATCTCCTACTCCAATACAAATTATTGAAATAGGATAATTAGAAGCTTGTTCTATTGCTGCTTTAGTTGCTTTTTCATTATCAACTTGACCATCTGCAATAATAACTAAAATATGATATGCTTGAGTTTTACGAACTATATCAATAGCTTTATTAATTAATGGAGCAAAGTTAGTTGGACCAGACATTTGAACACTTGGAGTAATTTCATTGTATCGTTGTAAAACATGACCAAATCCATTACAAGGTGCATCATTTGGTAAAAATGAAAATATTGATTTATTTGTTGTTGTTATATCTCCAAATCCATAAACTGGAATTAAATGGTCATCATCAAAAGGATCTAATGTTCTTCCAATAATATCAATGACTTTTTGGTATGGATTAAATATTGGATCTTGTGGATTAATAGTATGAAGACATTGACCACCAAAAGAATGTTGTCCAGTCCATGTGTTTGATTTAGTATAGTCTATTCCCAGGATCAAATTAGAACTTTCCAAACCAGCTTCTCTTAATCCTTGTTGAAGTTCTTCCATTGTTTGGTAATTATCAGGAATCATTTTTCTAGTATCAGCGGTTTTAACAGAAGTATTACTTTTTGTTGGTTGTCTAGATGAATTTTGTTTTGAAGAAGATCCACCCATGAAATGTATAAATGAAGATTGTAAGATAACAGATTAATTCTTCAAATAGTTTATCTTTTTATGACTTTTTTAGAAAAAAAAAATATTAAAAAAAAAAAATATAAATCAAAAATCATTAAACTATAGAAAATGAGAGACAAGACTCTAACACTAAGAGACAAAGTCATAACCTTCTTATTTATTCTTAAATTCATATTTTATTGGACAAATGCCTTTTTAGTATTTTGAATTAGTTGAATAAATAATTGAAGGCGTTGATCATAAGGATTATTCTCAATATCTGCAAGAACTTCTTTTGTTAATGAATCAATCCGACTAAGATATTTTCTAGCCATTTCATCTTCATTACACATAAAATAATATCTACCATCATAATTAACTACTCCTTGAGTAAATGCACATTTACTATTATCATGAAGTTCTTCTTGTTTTGAATCAGACTGAAGAAATGGTTGTTGACAAATAACAAAAGGTGATTGTAAAGGAGGATTTATTGACTGAATTGAAGTTTCACCTTTTTCATTAAGGTCTTTTGATTGTTTTTCTTTTTTATGTTTTAATTGGAAACAGTTCATTTGCATTTGTTGTTTACATGCTGCAGAATGTCCTTCTCCAATAGTAACAAGAACTACTTTTTTTTTCATAACAATTTGATACTTTGAACTAAACATTTTAGGCTCAAATAAAGGAAGAAATGAAACTTTATGAGTTGAATAAATATTATTGTCAAAGTTGAAAATAACTTGTTCTTTTTTAAATATTGTCCCATGAATTATTGTTCGTAATTGTACTTCTCTGACAAAAGCATGTGCACCACAACCTACTTTACTTGTTTTTTCTTTCCCTTTATTATACTCATTATTACTACAAATTCTTTTTACCCAAATTTTATGTTTTTCTTGTGATGTTGCTGCATCTCCATAACATCCTATTTGAACAACTTTATCTAAGAAACATAATGCTTTGTCAAATACATCAAATACAAAAAAATGACTAATTCCAACGCAATTTCTCATCATAGGTTCATTAAAATTAGCTTCTTTATCATAAACAAGTCCACCTCTTTTAGAAGTGAGCATCTAAAATAATTCTTTTTTGGTTTAAGTTCAGTTTTATTTTTTTCTTTCTTTTTTTAATGTCATATATAACATTTGATAAAATATTAGGGTTAATACTAAACGAAGAAAACCCTTATCTATATATAAAGTATTTCTAAAATTTTTTAGAAACTTTTGACATGTCAGTATTAAGTCATGACGCTATCTTAAAAGCTTTTCAAACAAAAGAGATTGTTATCACTCCATTAAATGAAAATGCTGTTGGACCAGCAAGTGTTGATTTAAGTCTTGATAATGAATTTAGAATATTTAAAAATAAAGATTGTCCAATGGACATTAAAGAATCTACCAATTATAGAGAGGAAACAGATGTTATTACAATCAAAGATGGAGAGTACTTTGAGGTTCAACCACATACTACTTGTCTTGGTATTACAAGGGAGACTGTTACATTAAGTAATGGAATTTGTGGATTATTAGAAGGAAGATCAAGATTTGCTCGATTAGGACTTTTTGTTCATATTACTGCATCATTTATGAATCCAGGAATCTCAAATAGACAAGTTTTAGAAATATATAATTCATCAAATGTTTGTTTTATTCTCCTTTTATTAAAAAAAAAAAGAAATGAAATTTATACCTATAGAGAATAATCCGTTTGTATCCAGGAGAGAGAGTTTGTCAAATGATATTTATGAGAATGGATGGAACTGCTCAGTATAAAGGCATCTTTGAACATAATTATTTATGAAGAGCTAAGATAATTTAAAACAGTATTTTCTTATTAACGATTCTTTGTCATATTTTCTTATAATAAAATAGTAAATAATTATAAATTTTTACTAAAAGGAAAAAAGTGAAAAAACTCTTATTTACTAAATAATTGAGTGATGAACAGTTCTGTCTCAGTTGCTATTAGAATTAGACCACAAAATGAAAGAGAAGTCAATGACGTCTGTATTAAAGCAGAAAATGACAAGACTTTGGTTTATTTTTCTGAAGAATTAAAAGGAGAAAGTTTTAATTTTGATTATGTTGCTGACCAAAAAACATCACAAAAAGATGTCTTCACTCAAATAGGAATTCCTCTTGTTGAAACAGCATTAAACGGATATAATTCAACTTTATTTGCCTATGGGCAAACAGGTTCAGGAAAAACGTTTACTACATTTGGTTTGTATTATTTTTAATTATTTTTTTAAAAGGAATAATTTGATTTTATTACTTATTTTTCAAGTATTTATAATTTAGGAAATTGTGATGTTGAAGAAGAACAAGGAATTATACCTCGATCATTAAAATATTTGTTTGAAAAGGTCAATGCTCAAATGGATACAGGAAGTGGAATTATTTATTCAATGACATGTTCAATGCAAGAAATTTATAATGAACAAGTAATTGACTTAATTGATAAAAATAAAATTAAAACAGAACTGAGTATGGTAGCTGTTTCTGGTGATGATGATAAACGAAAACGAAAAAATGATTTATCAAATGAACAAATTGTTATTACTTCTTGGGAAGAGGCATGGGAAATTATCCAAAAAGGATTTACACTAAGACACACAAGTGCAACATTATCAAATGATAGATCATCTCGTTCACATTGTATATTCACTGTATTTATATCAAAGTTAGAAAATGGAATTGGAAAAAAAGTTGAATCAACAAGTAAATTAACGTTTGTTGATTTAGCTGGGTCTGAACGTCAATCAAATACTGGAGCAAAAGGAAAACTATTAAAAGAAGCAGCAAATATTAATCGTTCTCTTGTTGTATTTGGAAGAGTTATTCATGGGTTAGTTCAAGCAAGTACTGGTAAGTCAGATGTGTTTATTCCTTATAGAGATAGTAGATTAACATTTATGTTAAAAGATTCATTAGGTGGTAATTGTAAAACAGTTATCATTGGAACTGTTTCACCTTCATTATCAAGTATTAAAGAAACTTCTTCTACCATTAAATTTTGTTTTTCATCACGTAATATACAATGTATTATTAAAAGAAATGCTGTTTATACAGGAACACCTGATGAAATGAAAGAAGAGATTGAACGACTAAGACTAGAAAATGAACAACTTAAACGAGGAAATGGAATTATAATTGGGGCTGACAAACTTGAGAAAGCAAAATCACAAATAAGACATTTAGAATATACCGTATTTGCTAAAATGGATCAAGAAAGAATACTTAGAGATGAAAAGAGAGATTTAGAAGAAAAATTAAAGAAGAAAGATGATATTGTTACAAGATGGCTTCAGAATGAAGAAACATTCAAAAAAACTGTTGATGCATTACAAAAACAAATTTTAGGATTAAGAAAAGGAAATAGTAAAATTGTTAGTGATGCCATGAAAACAGAGATTGAAAAATGGAAAAAACTTGCTCAAAATAACGCAAAAATTGAAACACTTCAATTAGAAAATGATGAATTAAAAGATAAAATTGAAAAATTACAACCAACAGAAGACAAAACTGAGGAGTTAAATAGAATTATTATGGAAAAGACAGATGAGATAACTATTATTTCTAAACAACTAAGAGAAGTTACAGAAACTAAAGAGGAATTAATTAAAGAAAGAGATGCTTTAAAACTCGATGCTACTAGATATGTTGAAAAAGAGTTTAAACAAAAAATTAATGATTTGGAAACAGAAATCATTGAGTATAAAACTGCACTGAGTGATAGAGAAAAGATTATAGAAGACTTACATCTTGAAATTGATAATCTTTATAAAGACAATGAACAATTCGTCATTTATATTGATGAACTTAAAAAAGCACTCGATAAGTATTCTAGAAAAAGTATAAGGGAATTAAAAGAAGAGGTTTGTGGAAAAGAAGAGCAACCCAAATAGGTTTTTTAGGTCTTTATGTTCATTTAAATTGAATTTTTTTGATTAAGAAACAAGAAAAGGAAGAAGTTTATAAGTAAAAAGCAAAAAGTTAAAAAAGTATGAACTCAAAAAAAAAAAAAGTCGAAAAAGTATTAGTCAATGAGCCATTTGATTATTATTGTTTCATTGGTTATATGTTCTTTTTCACTCAAAGTAATTCCAAAATTAGAATATTTAAAAGGAAATGAGAATAAACTTTGGGAAGAATGGAAAATAAAATATGGAAAGACATATAATAATATTAATGAAATTCATAGAAAATTAATTTTTATGAAAAATTTAATGGAAATTAAAACGTTAAATCAAAAAAGAGAAAAAGATGTTGATGCTTATTTTGATTTAAATCAATGGAGTGATTTATCTAATCAAGAGTTTGAAGATTTAATGTTAATGAAAAAGCCTAAAAGAAGTAATGCTAAAGAATTACATGATACAATTAATATTACTATTCCATATCCAAAAGGTCCTGTTCCTATTAACTATTCTGCTTGTAACCAAAAAACACTTTTTGGAAAGTTAAATCCTGGAGAAATTGATTTTTGCAATGGGATTGAGTTTGATCAACAATCTTGTGGGTCATGTTATTGTGTAAGTAATGCTCTTGCTCTTCAATTAAAATGGGCTAATCTCACTTATTTAAGAGATGGAAAGCCTCAATACAAAATGTTTAGTCCTCAACAACTTCTTGACTGTGAAGTCGGAGGATATCGTTGTGCTGGAGGATATGCTGATAGTGTATTAGACTTTTCGCATTATGTTTCTACAATAGATGATTATCCTTATTATTCAGGTAGAGAACCATCAAAAAGAATGGCTTGTGTTAAAGGAAAAAGAACACCAATTAAACTCAGTTATACTATTTTCGATTCTGCAGAAGACATTAATATTATTAAACCAATTATTCATCATTATGGTGGATTTGTTTCATGTGTTTATCCTAAATACTGGACTGCATATCGTGGAGGTATATTAAGGGGTCTTAAATGTGAAAAAGGAGTTGTCACAACTCACGTTGTTGGAATTGTTGGATATGGTATTGAAGATGGTATTGAGTATGTTGTTGTTCGAAATTCATGGGGTAAAAATTGGGGTCTTGGAGGCTATATTAAACTTGGAGCAGATTCTTTATGTGGTATTGGTGGGAATGATGGAGGAGATGTTCCTGTTTCAGTAGTTCTTCATGTAGATTTCTCTGACGTAGAGTATGGACCATACGGTGAGTTTAGAAATAATACTGATGTCCCTCAACGTCTATACAATGAGTCTGCAGAAGCAAATGAGTCTTCAAGTAATATTGAAAGTAGTAATGATTCATCCAATGAAAGTCAAAGCTTAAATAGCCGTCAGTCTGAAGAGAGTTTAGTAGTAGAAGACTCTTCATCTGTGGAGCCAAACATACGACCTAACAATGAAAATCATTTAAGGTCTATTACAATCTATGTTTTATATGTACTTGTTGGAATTAGTATTATTACTATGGTAGTTGCTGTCATAATTCTTCATCGCTCAATAATTTTTAATTGACTTGTGATTTAATAAATAAAAGATAATCTTCTAAGATTTTTTTAAACGAAAAGACACTACCATATAAATAATATATGGAAAAAGATGATTAACTCTTTAAACAATGGAACATATTATTAATGTCATGGTAATACACTCTCATTCTGGTGGTTATAGAACTTGGGATTATATTTCTCAACATTGGAAAGAATTTGGTAATATTCAAATAAATATGTCTTTCAAAAAGTTTGTTTTTATTTCTATTTTATTAATAACAAAAAGCTGAACGTTAGAAACATTACAAAAGAAATTCTTGAAAGTGAAAATCCAGATATTCTTGTTTTTGGAGATTGTGCTGGTGCTCCTTATCAATTTAAACTAGAAGAATTAGATAGTATCGAAAGTTATTTAAATGAAAATTGTAATAAGCATTTGTTAGGAACGTATGCAGTCTTTTATCATAAAGAAGGACCACAAGGGAGAGTTCATGAATACGATAATCGTGGCTTATGTAAATATTTTGGAATTATTCCAGAACTACAACTAGTAACATCTAAGATGCCTCATGACCCAACGTATCTCATTAATTATCAAAATCCATTGTTATGGAAAAATATCATGCAGCCATACACAAGTAAAGGATATTCAAGTTCACAAGTCCCAAAAAATGGCGTGTGGATAGAAAATGACCAAGTCAAAGGTTTGGAAAGTGATGTGAGAATATTAGCAGAGACACTTGATGGAAAATGTATCATTACAAATAAAGTAACAACTAAATATACTTCATTGTATATTAGCCATATGCCAGAGTATGAGTCTATGATAGGAAATAAAGTTGATGGACAAATGTTGTACAATTGTCTAGTTTATTTAATGAGTCAAAGTTTGTTATTAACTTTATTTTCATTTTTTTATATATTGACAAGTTTAGACGTAGAGACTCCATTAGTAAATTTGTGTATGAAAACTTTAAAATATTGTAAAAGCAAAGAAGAAGAAATTCCACTTCCTTTGGTTAAGTTATTAAGACAGTTTCAATGCGTAATTGAACCATAAAATTTTGTGAATTTCAAAATTTTAAAATAAAAACTCAACTATAAAGTCAATGTTTGATATAAAAAGTGATTATAAATGTTATATTTATTCTTATAAATATTTCTTTTTGAGAAATAATGAAAGAAGTTGTGAATGGGTAAAATCTCTCAAATAAAAACTCTTATTGATTCAATTCAATATAAAAAGGTATCAAAAGAAGATTTTGTGTGTTTAATAGAACAAGATGATGGCAACCAAATAATTAAAAATATTATTTCAAGTTTAAAAACAAGAAAATTTAATAAAAGACAACAAATAAAACTATTAATACTTATCTTTTGGTCATTAAATACTCAAAAAACTGAAGATATAGCAGAACTTATTTTAAAAAAGAAATTTAGGTTTTCAACAATTAAATGTAATAAAGATGATATTATCTTTATTTCATTTAGTAAATACCTTGATTATTTAGTTATTATTTATAACCAATTTCATATGACTAATTCAAATATGTATGATTATACTCCAAAAGTACTTTTATATTTTGAATTAATAATTCAAAGTTGGGATTGTTTGATGAAAATTGATTCATTAACAACAACCTCAACAATAAATTTTGAAGAAATTATTACAACCTCTTTTTATGAACAATGTAAATTATACCATAAAACCATTACTATTTTCCTTAGTATTATTAAAAGAATTGACTCTCTAAATTTAAGTGAATTAGAAGAATTTGTAGAATATATTATCCATGCAGAAAAGATGAAATTTTGTTTATGGAAAAAGCTTAAAGATAATGAACATATTACCCAAAAATATGGAAAGTTTATGGGAGTTTCATATTACCAATTTACTCCATTTATTGAACATTTAAAAGAAAGAATAATACTTGAAAGAAAACATAATAATAGTCTTGAAAATTTAAAGAAGATTATTCAATTTGAAGGGTTTGTTGAGCAAGAGTATTTAATTATGGCAAATTGTATGCTCAGTTATATTGAAAATAATATGAAAAAAAGAAATAAATCCAGAAAAATATATGACTATTGATTAAAGAATAAAAAAAACACTTCAATTGACTTTAAAAAATAAGGCAACTCTTTCTCTTTATTTTCTCTTTTTTATTGATGTTAATTACTGCACGAACAGCTTCATCAAAAACATATCTTAAATTCTTTTGAGTTAATGCTGAACATTCTATATACTTAAGAGCTCCAATATCTTTACATTTTGCTTCACCTTGTTCAGATGTTATAGGTTCAATTTTCTTGTCACATGTTTTGTTTGTTTGTGTTTGTTCATCTCTAATATCAATTTTGGTACCAATCAATAAACATGGAGCATTTGGACAATGATGAGAAACTTCTGGTTTCCATTTAGATGAAATATTTTCAAATGAAGGTGGTGAAACAACAGAAAAGCATAACAAAAAGACATCTGTTTGTGGGTATGACAATGGACGAATTCTGTCATAATCTTCTTGTCCAGCAGTATCCCAAAGTCCAAGGTTAATTGGTCTAGAATCAACCATAACAGTTGCAGAATAATTATCAAACACAGTTGGTACATATTCTGTTGGAAAAGCATTTGTAGTGTATGAAACAAGAAGACAAGTTTTTCCAACTGCACCATCACCAACAATAACACACTTAACTGATTGCATAAATGAATTAATGATTTCTTAATGTTTTTAGATGGTTTAAATTCTCTACTCAAGTCAAGAAAATATAATTAAATTCTTCCCGTTTTCAAAAAAAGAATAAAAACGGGAAAAAAGAATGAAAGAAAAACACAATTACTTAAGAATATCATAGCGGGATAATATATTTTTACCATCAGGATGTTCAAATAGATAATCAAACACACGTTGTGGAACTCTATTTAAATTGTAACTATCTAATCTAAAAGAACGTAAAGTTTTACTAATAAGTGAAACAGATAATGAAGGAAATACTTCATCCTTCATTTGAACTATTTCTAAACTCATTGGCATTGTCAATAATCTACAAAACTCCAATAATGGATCAAGACATTTCATATACTTTTTTAAAGAAATATATTTCTTAAACACTTGGCTTTGAATACAAGAAACAAAATAATTTATTTGGAATCCTTTCATTCCATTGATTTTATTTCTCTTCAACATTTCTTCTATGATATAATAACAAATGAAATGACATATTTGTTTCAATAATCTATCAGCAATAGATTGATCATTCTTTGAAACTGATTCAAATATGTCATTCATAATCTCTGCTGTTCCATTTGCAACCCCTTCTTCAAATGTTGACCTTTTTGAGTCAAACATTGTCACACTTATTAAATAATCTAAAATTCCTTCTATTCTAGCAGAAATTAACTTAACTGCACGAACGAATGTACTTTCATATATTTCATTAATTTGAATATCACGCTGAGACATTTTAGTACCTGGCTTTCTGATTTTACCTCCAAGGTCTTTCATTCCAATTAATAACCACACGCACTGTTTATAATCATCCATTATCATTGGAAGAACATTTAATTCAATATGGGGTTGTCCATCACACCACCACTTCTTCATTAGTATAATAAAACTATCCAAATCATCTAGGTTACCTTTAAGATTATTAACTGAGTCAAATACTTCTCTCAAATCAATAGATCCTGAATTCTTTTTATATTGAATTATTGGAACTAAGTCTTCTTTAGGTTTTATTAAATTAACTTCTGGAGAGTCTTCTTTTGTTCTTGTAGAAACAAATATATTACCATCTAAATCTTCTGAACTACTTGTTTTATCTTCAGCACTAACTTGTAAATCTGTTTCTATTTGATTTGGTTCTTCCTCTGAAATAACATCACTGTTATCTTCTCCAAATGGGTTTGTTCCTTCAGCCATTTCAACAACCCTATCACTTTTTTCACTAGAGGAATGACTTTCTTTACATTGGACATGAGCAATAACTTCACTTTCATCACCAAAAGGATTTCTATGCTCCTCTACTTGTTCCTCAACTTTTTCATCACTTTCATCAATAAATGGATTTGACTGATGTAAGTCTGTAACATTTTGTGTTTTTTGTTTCTCATTGTCACTATCATCATTAAACGGATTTGTAGTAGAGGTTTTTATTGCAATACCTAAAGACTCCTCATTTTGTTGTTTATTATCATCATTTTCGCTACTATCACTGAATGGATTTGTACTAAGTGTTTTTTGTGATATTGCTGAATTGTCTGTAACTACTACTGCTGTTTTTGAATTCTTATCTAAAGTTTCATTATCTTCATTAAATGGATTTGTGTTTGTTTCAACAGACATCGTAGTTGTTGGGTGATTCATCTTAATAGCTTCATCACTAACATCATCACTAAATGGATTAGTTTGAGAAACAGTTGTTGGTTGTTGTTCAGAATTATCACTACTATTTTCACTAAATGGATTGTTTGAAGATGTGACTATCACAGACTGAGTTGTTGTTGGTTTTTTATTAGTTAAGTCATTTGTGTCATCAAATGGGTTAGTGGTATTTACTTGTTTCTGAGGCATTTCATTTTTTCTTAATGTTGAAGTGGACTTATTATTTCTGTCCAATTCTTTAGACTTTTTTTTTGGATTTATAACTTCATCACTAATCTCTTCATCACTCTCTTCTCCAAACGGATTTGTTGATTTAGAGGCAGAAAATATTTCAGTTTTATCAGCTTCAGAAACTTCTACTCCACCTAGGCACTGTATATCAATTTCACAGTCAAATGATTTACCTTTCTTAGATTTCATAGGAAAAGTAACATTTTGTCTAGTAGAAAAATCTACGTATTCAGCAAGATTAATATAACAATATCCAATCACATTTTGTTTTTTCTTTTTATCGTCTTTGAATTTAGTTAATGACAATTTAATTAATTTCTCTTCATAGCCATTAGAATTTCTAAATAATGTGCATTGAGGCATAATTACTCCAAACTGATTTCCTTTAACAACTCCATTTACACAATTTAATTGTTTTAAAACACCTTTGTTAATTTGTTTTTTTCCACGTTTCCATTTTAACATTACTTCACAATCATCTGTAGGAACATTTCTACATTCAACAAGATGGATGTAATATTGTCGTTTTTCTGCACTCTTTTTCATTTCATTTTTAAAGATTTCCTGATATTCTTTTTGATAAAGTGAGAAGAAAAGAAAAAAGCAGAAATTTAATAACTCTCTTTCCCATAATAACAAAAATTTAAATATTTCATAAAAAGAAAAAATTAATAATAAATAAAACTATAAATTTTAATTAAAAATATTATTTATAAATACCAAAAAAAAGAAAAACCAGGACAACCCTAAAAATCTTAAAAAATATCATCGGACCGAAGTAATGGCTGACATCAAGAAAGATATTAAAGCTCCAGTCACTCCAGTAGTTGTAAAGAATATTACTATCACAATTACTTCAACTAAGGTTAAAGCAGTTGAAGCCCTTTGTACTGAAGTAAAAGAAAATGGAAAGAAAAAGGGAGTTCAAGTCAAAGGTCCAGTTAGAATTCCAACTAAAACCTTAAGAATTACCACAAGAAAGACACCATGTGGTGAAGGTTCAAAGACTTGGGATCATTTCCAAATGAGAATTTACAAGAGAGTATTAACATTGAAAACTACTCCAGAACTTGTTAAAGAAATTGTTTGTTAATTATTTTATTTAAATAAATCAATATAAATATTTATTTTCTTTTAGACTTCTCTCAAGATCGAACCAGGAGTAGAACTCGAAGTTGCTATGTTCGATTAAATTTACTTTTTTCTTATTAATTTTTTTTAATGTTATATATAGCATAAATATATTTTTAAAATTCAAATTATTGTTTTTATGAAATAATGTGTTATTCATAAAAATAAAAAACAAATTAATAATTTGATTTTCAAAGGAATTAACATTTTTTAGGAATTTTTAATTTTTTTAATACTATTTTGTCCATTAAAATACCCCAAAAATCTAGTTTTGTACAAAACAAGTGTCTAGAGGTAAATTATTTCAAAATTATTATAAAGTACTACTTACAACTTTAATACTTTAATTGAAGAAAAAGAAAAATTTAAATAATTTCAATTCAATTTCAATTTTTTTCAAATCAAAACTACAACTAATTAATTAAAATTCAAATTTTTTAGAATTATAATAATAATACTAATCAATTTTAATGTTTTAAATAAAATAAAAATATTGCTTGAAATAAAAAATTAATCCAAAACCTTATTATTAACTTCAAAGTAAGTAAGAACTGATATTTTTTATTAATATATAAAAATGTCAGATATTGAAATACAAATTCCACAAGAAGAAATGAATTGTTGTTGTTTATTATGTAAAATGAAAAAAGTTGTTTTACAAAAAAATTATATACCGTGGATTTCACTTGTTCGAATATTTTATCTTTCATTAATGTCTTTATATCCATATAAAACGTTTTTCTCAGTAAAAAGTGATATTCCAGATTTTATTAAAACTCATTGGTCAATTCTTTCTCAACTTTCTCAATTTAATGGAAAAAGTAGATGGAGAAAAAGTATGTTAGACGCTATTAATCACTCACGTTTTTTTCAATCAGGAAAAGATGAATATCATGTCTCTGGTTATTGGAGATTAAAAGATACTTCAATCCCATTTGTAGAAAACTGGGAAAATGAATCAACTAAATCTGAAATTACAACAACCAACTCAATTGAAACTACAATAGATTCTTTTGAAATACAACATACTTATTCATTTAATCAAATAGCTCAAATTCAAACAAATGAATTACTTAAAAATTATTATATTAAAACAATTCAACAAGCTCAAAATAATAATCAATATCTTGTGTCTATTTATTCACAAGTTAATTCTATATTTCAATTACATGTTCAAAAAGAAATTAAAATGAATGAACAATTAATTCAAAGAAATACAGAAGCATTATATAAAATAACAGATAATAAAGAATATAATTATTCATCAGCTTGCTTAATGATAAAGACTGTATTTTAACATTTTTATTAATATTTTAATAAAATTGTTATATTTTTTTTTATTTTTTATATAATTAAATTATAAATTAAAAGAAAAATTAATTTCATTTAGATTCTATTAAAACAGTCTTTGTTTGAATATCTTTTGACTTTAATTCATTTAACTGTTTCTGAAGAACTTCAATTTGATTTTGTAATTCAATATTTCTTCTTAATGATTCTTCAACTACTTTTTTCATCATATTTACTTCATCTTTATCAGTTTTCCACCATGAACTAAACCAACTTCCATCAGATTGTTGAACTGATTGAGTTTGTTGAACATCTTTTAAAACAGCAATATCTTTCCATTTTTTAACTTCATTTGTTAACTCATTTACTTCTGTTTGTAATGAATTAATCATATTTTTATATTCTTTTTTTTCCATTTCTAATTGATCTAATTCAACTCTTAATCTTCTTGACTCTTCATTACTATTTTTACCAAATTTAAGTTCAAATGGTGTTGTTTGAATTGGTTGTAACATACTTTCTTCTAATGTTGTTTCTTTAATTACTAATTCTTCTTCTTCTTTTTTTATTTCTTGTTGTTTATTTTCTATTAATTCTTCTTTTTCTTTAATATGTTCTTTTCTTTGTTGGTTTTGAATTATCTCTTCTTTTTCTTTTTTCAAATTTTCATTTTCTTTTTCAATAATTTGTATTTTATCTTCATATCTTTTTGAAATAATTTTTAATTCATTTATTTCTTTTTCTAATTCTTCTTCTTTATTTTTATGTTTTTCATTATTTTCTTTCATTTGAATATTTTCTTTCATAAGTTCAATACATTTATCATTCTTTTCTTTCATTCCTTTATCTCTTTCTTCAATTTGTTTTTTCATTTCTTCAACTTGAATTTGATGTTCTTTTTTAATTTCAAAAATATCATCAGTTTTATTTTCTTTCTTTGCACTTTTCATTTTATTAATTTCACTTTTTAATCCTTCTATTTTTTCATCTGTATTATTTAAATCCGTTTTAAGTCCAATAATAATATTATCTTTAGTTTTAATATCTTCTTTTAAATTATAAATTAACTCATTTGTATTAGCTTGATTTTGCTCATTTTCTTTTTCCATTTTTTCTATTTTTCTTTCCATTCCATTTACTTTCTTTGTTAATTTTCCATTAACTTCTTCTAATTCTCCAATCTTATTTCTATACTCAGTAATTTTTCCTTGATATGTTTCATTTAATTCTTTTACATATTTTACTTCATTTTGTTTCATATCAATTTGTAATTTCATTGTCTCTTTCTCAGTAATTATTTTATTCATTTCTTTTTCTATTTCATCTATTTTCTTTTGAACTTCTTCTGTTTTCTTTGTAGCAATTTCTTCTTTTTCTTTACTTATTCCACTTTCTTTAATTGCTTCTTGTTTCTTTTTCTCAGACATAGCAATACTCCTTTCTAATTCGTTATTTCTTTGCTTTGTTTTTTTTAATTCTTCTTCCATATATGCTGCTTTTCTTAATATAGCAGTATTTTTATCTTTAGTACAACTTATGTCTTCTATTGTCTTTTGGCTTTTATTTAATTCATCTTCTAACTCTTTAATTCTTGTTTCTTTTACATTTGCTTCTTCATTCATTTCATCAATTTTCATCTTTAATGAACTATTTTCTTCAATTAGTTTTTGGAAATCTTCATCTGTTATTGTTGTTTCAAAATTCATTTCAAGCTCTTCTTCTGAATCTTCTTCTTCTTTTGATTCTTCTTGTTGCTTATTTTTTGTTTCTTGAATTGGCTCTGTACTTTTATTTGTTTCTTCTTCTTTAACTAACTCACTTTCCTGCATTTCTTCTTTTTCTTCTGAGTCTTGTTCAAGGCTAAAATCTATCTCTTCATCATTTTCAACTTTCTTTTCTTCTAAACTCATGAAATTGTTTTGTTTTCAAGTTCTTTTAATCTTTTTTCTTATTTTTTAATAATAAAACAAAGTCATTAAAATTATAAATTAATAAACTCAAATAAAAAACCAAATTAAATGTAATACTTTCCAATTGAAGAATAATCTCTTTGTGGTAACTGAATGCCTTGTTGTTGGGGTTGTTGTTGATACATTGGATATTGACTCCTTAAAGCATCATACCTTCCTTGAGGAACAGTTTGTTGATAAATCATTGGCTGTTGTTGGAATTGTTGTGGATTTCCATAAAGTGACATATAATCAATCTTCTTTTGTTGTGAAAGATCATAAGATTGATGAGATTGAGATTGTTGTGCTTGAGGATTCTGAAAAGCAATATTGTCAAAAATATTAGTTGATGTAACTTGAGGTTTACTTTGAAGATTACTGAGAATGTCAGAAGGTTTTGATTGTTGTGAAGATTTTTGTGAAACTGGACTTATTGTTGGTTCAGCATGACTTTGTTTTGCATCTAACATGTCAAATAAATTTGGGTATTGAGTTTGTTTTTGTTGTGAAGACATTTTAGGAGTAGAATTATTCATATCAAACAATGGAGAAGCAGAAGAAGGAGACATTTGAGTTGGTTGTTTTCTTTGTTGAGAAGGTGACTGTGGATATTTTGAAGGTGGTAAAAAGTTTAATTGTTTAGAAGGTGTTGTTTGAGGGTATTGAACTTGTTGTTGAACATTTGAAGAAGGAGATATTGGTTGGCTTTGTTTTTGTGAAGCATTGCCATTGTAGAAATCAGAATAATTTTGTTGGTTAAAGTAACGTTTATGTTCATATTTGTCTTTGATAAATCGTTCTAATTGGTGTTGATCCATGTCAGGTCTTTTAACAACAGAACATTGGTTTTCCCATATTTTTGCGGCGTTATTATTTCCTATTCTTCGAACAAGATTAACTTGATCTTCTGTCCAAGAGTCAAGGGTAATAGATCTAACTTTAGAAATATGAGTTCCCATTGAACGATGAATTCCAGCACATCTTATACAAATAAAAATGCCTAGATTAACACTACTCCATTTAGGAGTAGTAGCACCACAATCAGCACAAACACAATTTCCTTCCTGAGTTACAAGTTGGGCTAATTCTTCGTGCAAACGTTTTTGAAGAGCAGCATCAGTTTTATAATCTAAACTCATTATTCTTCTGAATATTTATAGTTTTTCAATCTTTTTGTGAGCAGAAAATTTAGTTGATGCCTTTTTTTATTTTTTTTATTTTATATTATTTAATTATTTTATTTAAAAACACATTTTGATTAAATCCAATTTTATTTATGAAAATTGTATTTATAATAAGAATTTTTATTGATAAAAGTTATCAATAATTAAATATTTTAAATAAAGTCCGAGAAATTCTTTTGAAGAAAAAAAAAAGAATAATTGTAAATAACCAAATTGTAATTCATAGTTTTGTATTGTTTATTATTATTTAGAAAAGTTTGTTTAGTTTAGAGATATTTGGTGGTGTTATATAATTACTTTTTATTATTTCAAAAACAATAACTATAAGTTTGTTATTTATTTTTGAAAGACTTTTGTTTATGTCAATTGAAAGTTTAGATTCAATAAAGAAGAATAACAAAAAATTATCCAAAAAAAACAAAAATTGTATTTTTAATTATTTTCTTTATTTAAATAAAATATAATAAGAAATTAATTAAGTATTAATAGAATTTGCTTTTCTTGTTGTTTATTCCTTTCAGAATAATCAAGTTCTTTTATAGGAACTTTACGAAGTATGTTTGCTTGTGATAGAAACAATGTTTAATACCATTCTTCATATTTTTAACAACAATATTTTAACTTTTTTACAATGTTATTTTCATTTTTTATTTCTTTAATTAGTCTAATACTTTCTATATTTATTATTCCATTTATGTTAATTTTTTTTATTCTTTAGTTCTTTTCATTAATCTTCATTATTATTTTGATATGAGACATTGGTTATATGAGTTATTAGAATTATTTTATTCTTTTTATCTATTACTTATATTTTATCTTTATCTTTGTTTTATCTTATTTTTATTTTGTATCAATAAATATTTCCAGTTATTTATTTTCATTATACTTAAATTTATTTCATTTATTGTTATTATGACATTATCATAATTTCTATATCTTTCATTCAACGAGGTGATTTGTTTTATTTTCCATTTTTCTTTATTTAATATCACCTGTGTTTCATATAACATTTCCAATATTCTAAAGTAATATCGTTATTTGGGTATATTTCATTTGTTGTTTCTTCCTTATTTTAATTTTCTTGTTAGAATCAAATATGATTTTATTTGTATTGATTCTGATTATTTCATTTTTATTAAATTTAATTCTTTCTTTTATCATTGTCATCATATATTTTAGGTATTTTATTCTTTCTAGTGCTTTAACTTTTATTCCTTCTTCTTCATATTCTTTTAATTTCATGATGCACTTTATTCTGTACAATTTCCTTCCCTTGACCAAATCTTCTAGTCTATTGATTTTCTTTATGATTTCTTTTATTTCATCATTTTTATCTCTTATTATTTTATTTTGGAGATAGATGTGCATAATCATTGAAATATTCTTCATATCATCTTGCAGTTCCTGCATTCTGCTTCCTGACCATATCCATCTATTATTAATTTCCATTATTAATTCGTCAGCTTCTTTTCTTTGAAAGTAGTAATTAATGTTGGCACATTTTTCAACTTTCATTTCTTTTATTTTATTGATGAGAGTGTTAAGATATTCTTCATCAATTTCTGTAGAGTTATTCTTTAATATGATGTTTTTATTGTTGAATTACACTCTACTCTTTTATTATATCATTTACTTTCATTTTAATGTAATAAATTAAAAAAAAATTATTTATGAATTTTTGTTCAATTCAATTTTATGTTATTAGCATCAAAAAGAATTATTTAAATCATAAAAGAAATAAAAAAATTTTTAATGTTATTTTGAACTAATTATAGTTTATAATTATAATTTTAATAGTTTTCAATTTGTTACATGTAATTATTTAATTTTAGAGATATATTTTTAATTTGGTATTGTTTTATTATAATAAATTAATTAAAAAGAATCATTCATTTCCAATATATTATTTTTGTTTTAAAAGTTTAATTATTAATTTATTTGAATAATAATTTAATGTTTTTAAAAACGACAAACGATGAAATAAAAAAGTAGCAATTCTTTCATTAATTAAATAAAATGAATCATTTTTACACAAAAATAATGTACTTCTTATTTTTAATTAAAAATCAGTTAAACATGTGAATATAGATAATATAATTAGTTTAATTTGTCTAATTAATTTGTTAAGATAAATTATTTATTTAATTCAATTAGTTGTTCATTTTTAGTTAACTAAACATTGTTTTAGTTTAATTTTAATTGAATAACTTTTTTATTTATTTTAAGTTAAGAAATTTTTATTGGTAAAATTTTGATTAAGTTTTTTATAACCTAGAACTAAAGGTAGTAGAATGTTTAAATTCAAATGTTGTGTTTTTGGCATTATTCATTTATTATTTACATTTTTTTGCTTTTTGTTTACTAACTTTCCATAACTTTTTCTTTAATAAGGAATTTCTGTTGTTGTGTTAAATAAGATAGATAATTTAATTAATTAATCTTCTTGGTATAAAGCTATTATTCATTTTAAGAGAATATCATCTTTTCGTTAAGATTTTTGAGTATGACTTTGAAAATCAGGTGTAAAACTCAAGAATCAAACTAATGTCAAAAAAAGAAAACAAAAGAAAGATTAATTTAAAAATACGTTTATAGAATAAACACGTGGTAACCAATAAATGAAGAAACAAAAATATTCTCATTATCAGTAGAAGTTTTTAGTGAGATAGAAGGATAAGTATTAATGAGAAACATTATTTTGATTGTTTATGACAGAGTTTCATTATTTTTTTTTTAAACTAAAAAAGAACATTGTCAATGTCGGCTAAGGTGAAACAAAAAAAACCTGAAAAATCTGAGTTAAGATATCCGACTATTCATTTATTTGATTATCAAAGAAATAAAAAAGAAGGATTTCCTGATAATTCTGTTAAAACAACAAAATATTATTGGTGGAGTTTTATTCCAGTTTTTTTATTTAATCAGTTTAAATATTTCATTAATTTATTCTTCTTAATTGTTGCAATTTTATCCTGTATTCCACAGTTATCAGCAGCAAGTCCAGTTGCTTCAATAGTACCTGTATGTATTATGTTAGGATTTTCATGTATTAGAGAGTTACTTGATGAATTTGTTTGTTAAATTTTTTTCTTAATTTAAAGAAATAGTAAGTTATTCTAACAAAGTATAGAGAAAGTTTAGGGCAGACAAAAAATTAAATAAAGTAGAGTATGATAAATTACAAAGTGATGGAAATTTAATTAAAATAAAAGCAAGTCAAATATATCCAGGAGATATTTTGGTTCTTCCAAATAACTCAAGAATTCCAGCTGATGGTATTCCATTACAAACAACAAATGAAGATGGTCTTGTATTTATTGAAACATCTGAGTTAGATGGTGAAAGTAATCTTAAACAAAGATTAGTTCCATCTCATTTTATTGATAAGTCATACGAAGATATTTGTAAATTAAAAGGAGATTTTCTTACAACACAACCAGATCCAAATTTTGATCATTTTGTAGGGACATTTGAGATAGAGTCACAGAGTTATAGTGTATCAGAAAAAAATTTTATTCCAAATGGATGTACAATTAGAAATACAGAAAGATTATTATTATTTATTGTGTATTGTGGGTTTGATACTAAATTAGCAAAAAATTCATCAAAACCTAAAATTAAATTCAGTCATACTAATCGTAAGTTTAATCGTTTTGTTGCTATTGCACTAACATTTGATTTTATTGTTATATTAGCATCAACAGTATGTTATTTTACATATTCATATATTTATCGTAAAGGAGAAAAATGGTATTTACCAGATACTGACAATGTTTGGAAACAAACTGTTCTTCACTTTTTTTCGTTCTTAAATATGTTTTCATTCTTAGTACCAGTTTCATGTCTTGTTTCATTAGAATTCTCTAAAATGTTTCAAATGCTTTTTATGTCATTTGATTCTGATTTAGAAATTAATACATTAAACACTATTGGAGAAAATGAAACAAAAGGATGTATGCCTTGGACTGGGACATTAAATGATGAATTAGGATTAGTTGAATATGTTCTTTCGGATAAAACAGGAACATTAACAGAAAATGAAATGAAATTTATTAAATGTTCCATTGATGGGTATATGTTTGAAGAAACAGGAAATGGTATAATAGCATATAATATGAATAATGAAAATATAAATAAATTTAAAGCAGAAAGAACATTATTTGAAAGTGATGTTGGAAATAATTTTGTTGGGGTTTCTATTCCTGAATCACTTATGTCAAGTGCTATACCAACAGCAGCACAGTCTTTATTTATTTCAAGAAGTATGACATATGATGGTCTTAGAGAAAAAGGAACAACAACTTTAGTAGAAGAAAGTGAGGATAAAGAAGTAAATATAACATCGTTTGATTCTTGGAAGAAACCAATTAAAAGTGATATTAAAAGAAGACCATTAACAAAGTTTAATGAAAACAATGAATCTTTTAGAAGAAATAGTTTCTTTCATGACTCATATTTTGGTGTTAATATGCCAAGAAATTCATTGGATTCACAACCACAAATTCCAATTATGTTAGTTAATAAAGACAATGAAGGTATTATAAATGAAACACCAAATCCTATTTCTACTGTAGAAAATGAAAACATTACTCAACCTCAAAATTTACAAATAAATCCTCATTTAATTACTGTAAAGAAAAAAAGATCAAATGAATATCCACAATATAAACCAAATAAATTAACATTAACCTTATTTTCTCGTCCAATGACTGGTACAACATCAGAAAAGATATCAAGAAAACAAAGTTTATCTAAGAAAGATGATAATTCCCAAATATTATTTTGTTCAACAGAAGATGACAATAATTCAAATAATAAAAATGAAAGTATATTAAAAAAGATGGATGAATTTATTCGATGTATGGCTATTTGCCATGAAGCGGTTTCAAATATTCATGGTAAAAAAATAACATTTCAATCAGGATCACCAGATGAAATTGCTCTTTGTGAAGAAGCATCTTTAAATGGTTATATTTTCACTAAAAGAACACAAAAGTCAATATTTTTAGTTATAGCTGGAGAAGAACATCAAGTTGATATTCAAGCAGTCTTTCCATTTGATAGTAACAGAAAAAGAATGAGTGTTTTAGTGAGGATGTGGGATGGTACATTAGTATTATATTTAAAAGGAGCTGATATGACAACATTACCATTAATGAAAACAGGTGAAAAAGTAAAAGAAGCTCAAATGGATGTAAATAAATTTGCTAGAGAAGGATATAGAACATTAGTTCTTGGATATAAAATAATTCCTGACTCTGTTTTTATTGAATGGATGATTAAATATGATAATGCTAAATCACTTATTGTAGGTAGAGATGAAGCAGTAAATGCTGCCATTAGTGAAATTGAAAAAGACTTTACATTACTTGGAGTTTCTGCTGTTGAAGATAAATTACAAGATGGAGTACCTGAAACAATTCAATCATTAAGAAGAGGAGGAATTAGAATATGGATGATTACTGGAGATAAAGTCGAAACAGCAATAAATATTGGATCTACATGTGGATTAACACAACAAGAAAAAATTATTCACATGACAACAGATAATTGTGTTGAGGTATTAAAAAATGGAGTATTAAATGAAGACTATTCAGTTGTCTTTGATTTTGGAGTATATAATGCAGTTGGAAAATTAGACGATTTTTGGAATATAGTACTTGGAGCAAAAGCAGTTATTTGTTGTAGAGTTACACCTCTTATCAAAGGAGAAATAATTAAAAATGCAAAAAATAGAACAGGAAAAGTATGTCTTGGAATTGGAGATGGAGGAAATGATATTTCATTAATTAAAGAAAGTGATGTTGGAGTTGGAATTTTTGGAAAAGAAGGTACACAAGCTGCTCAAACCAGTGATTATGCTGTTAGGAAATTTAGACATTTACAAAAATTAATTTATTTCCATGGAAGACAAGCACTTAGAAGAAATACTTTGATTGTAAAATTATCATTTTATAAGAATGTTGCATTTATTTTAATGCAATTCTGGTTTGGAATTCAAAATGCATTTAGTGGGCAATCTTTATATGAGGATTTAATTATTACTTTATTTAATATGATTATGACTTCAATGCCTCCTGTTTTTATTGGAGCTTTTGAAATTGATATTCCTTTCTTTTCAGCGAGAGATTATCCTGAAGCACATAAAGAAATATTAAAAGGAAATAATTTTACTTCAATTACTTCATATGTGTCTTGGCTTGTATTAGCTGTTTATCAAAGTGTTATGTTATATCTTCTGTCAAGTTCTGTAATTATAACAAATGACGTATTTGATGAACATGGAAAAACTGGTGGATATGGTTGTTTTTCAATTTTAATTAGTATTACTTCAACACTAACAATATTAACAACAATGGCATTATCTATTAAAAGCTGGAACATCTTTTTAGTTCTTGGATTCTTTGTATCTTTCATACTTTCTCTTGTTTGTATTTTACTTGTTTCCTTTGTACCTCAAATGTCTAAGCGTGGTTTATCAACAAACGCATTTTCAATTATATTTTCTCAACCATCAACATATCTTTTTATTTTACTTTATGTAATATTAGCAATCACCCCATTATTACTTCGTAATTTGTTTGTTTTTTTATATATTATTCTTTGATAATTTGTACATAATATTTATTTAATTTAGCTGTAACAGAGCTATTGCTCCTAAACAATATCAAATTATTCAAGAAGTTGTTCATAAACATCCACTAACAGAATATGGAAAACAGAGAAGGATTTATCAAGAAGGAAGTGTTGAAGCACATGAATACTTTTCTGAATTTTGTAAACCAAAATCACTTGACGATACAAACAACAAGATCAATGAAATTGAAATGAAACAGCAACCAAATAATGTTTCTTTTACTGTTAATTCTTGTGATAAATAACAATTTTTTATTACTATTCTTAATTTATTTTTTAATAAAAATTAAACAACAAAAAGACTATTCATTCAGAACTAATAAAACTAAGAAGAGTTGAACTAAATAAAAAAAGTGAGAACTTTGGAGTTTTCATTATCGTTAACTCCAAACAAAAAGTATTTAAAGATCATAATGAACTGAATTAAATCATTAATTAATTATGGGAGACGAAGAAGTTCAAGCACTTGTTGTAGATAATGGATCAGGAATGTGTAAAGCCGGATTTGCTGGTGATGATGCACCAAGAGCTGTATTCCCATCCATTGTTGGTAGACCAAGACACGTTTCAGTTATGGCTGGTATGGGTCAAAAGGATGCTTATGTCGGAGATGAAGCTCAATCAAAGAGAGGTATTCTTACACTTAAATATCCAATTGAACACGGTATTGTTAACAATTGGGACGATATGGAAAAGATCTGGCATCATACTTTCTATAATGAACTTAGAGTTGCACCAGAAGAACATCCAGTTCTTTTAACTGAAGCCCCAATGAATCCAAAAGCTAACAGAGAAAAGATGACTCAAATTATGTTTGAAACATTCAACACCCCAGCTATGTATGTTGGAATTCAAGCTGTTCTTTCATTATATGCCTCAGGTAGAACTACTGGTATTGTTATGGATTCAGGTGATGGAGTTTCACACACCGTCCCAATTTATGAAGGATTCTCACTTCCACATGCTATTCTTAGACTTGATCTTGCAGGACGTGATCTTACTGATTATCTCATGAAAATCTTAACTGAAAGAGGATATGCTTTCACCACTACTGCTGAAAGAGAAATTGTCAGAGATATTAAAGAAAAACTTTGCTATGTTGCTGAAGATTTCAATGAAGAAATGCAAAAAGCTGCATCAAGCAGTGAACTTGAAAAGAGCTATGAACTTCCAGATGGACAAGTTATTACTGTTGGAAATGAAAGATTCAGATGCCCAGAAGCTCTCTTCCAACCATCATTCCTTGGTATGGAATGCAATGGTATTCATGAAACTACTTACAATTCAATTATGAAATGTGATGTCGATATCAGAAAGGATCTTTATGGAAATATTGTTCTTTCAGGAGGAACATCAATGTATCCAGGTATTAACACCAGACTTGAAAAGGAAATGATTCAATTAGCACCACCAACAATGAAGATTAAGGTTATTGCACCACCAGAAAGAAAATACTCTGTTTGGATTGGAGGATCAATTCTTGCATCACTTTCTACATTCCAAAACATGTGGATTACCAAGGAAGAATATGATGAATCTGGACCAGCTATTGTCCACAGAAAATGCTTCTAAGCGTTTTAATTTACTTCTCAATTGGTTTCTTTTATTTTCTTTGTTTTCGTTTTATTATAAAAATTTGATTTTAATAACAAAAATCAATTAAAATGTCATTTGTTCAACCACTTCAGCACTGTTTAATGGTCTTTTTCTTCGATCACGAATTGCTTGAAATGTTGTACGAATAACAATGAATAGAACCGTTGCTAATACAAAAAGAGGAAGGAAGATCATTCCTGGAAGTACTTCTCTTGTGATTTCATTTTCTTTTACTTCTACAAAAACAGGTTTACCTAATGTTAGTGATATGAAAAGACAAATAACAATTGATGTGATAGTCATTTAATTTATATTTCTGTTTATTCCGTCGATTTTTTAGATTTTTGTATTTTATTTTTGTAATATATAACAATAATTTACAAAAATATATTTTTGTTGAGTTTCATTCAAATCAAAAACTCCAGCAAAAAAATAGAAAAAGTTCAGAAGAAGAATTACCAAAACAAATTCTGTCATACTTTAAATTTATATCGTTCATCTCATAAAACCATATCACCTAGTCTGACAATGAAAAACGAAAAGAGTTGCGATTCAAATGTTACTAATGCAGAAGAAGAAATTAAAAGACAATTAAATGAATTTGAACAAGTACTTCTTCAATCTCTTAAAGCTCAATTTAGCCCTTTATTGTTCCATCAAATACAGACAC
>NW_001914970.1:1437-49453 GCF_000208925.1 Entamoeba histolytica HM-1:IMSS | reverse complement strand
ATTTAAAACGACTATCAACTAACAACAATCAATAAATATTAAATAAATTAAATTATTTATCATTTGAAATACAAGTAATGAAAAGTACATTTTGTAAATTCAAAATGAAGAAGAATGTTTTTAAAGAAAATAATACCGCAAAATCAGAAACTAAATAAACAAAATGAATATAATGAGAAAGTGATAAATGAGATATATTTATTATTATATCTGTGTTACAAGACACAAAAGAATGTATATGAACAAATAGATGAATATTTTAAAAATATAAAAAGAATTTCAAATAATTAATATTATTTTAAATTTCAACCAAGGTTTTCATAAGATAATAAAACAATGGATAAAATAATACAGAATATTTTCCAATATTAGACATTTAGAGATATGTTTGTATCGTGTTGATTAAATGTTGTTATCCTATATCCATAAAGAATTTTATGAATAAAAGAAGTAAACAAAATAGATATCAACAACAATTATTGGAAGTTTTTAATGGAATAACTGGAAAATAATCAATTTCCAATGTAATTTAATGAGTCAAAAGGTTTATATTGTTATTATAATACACAAAGATAAAATGGAATTGTAATGATGTTGACAATGTTAATATTATTAACATTAATTAATGTAGAAGAAGTTAAAAAGAGATATTGATTATCAGAGTATTACTGAAGAAAAAGATAAAAAAAAAAGAATAAAACATTAAACAAGAAAAGGAATAACCAAATAAATAAAAATAAAAATAACGAAATTGCAAAGAAATAAAAGAATGAAATACATAGAATAAATTAACTATTGTGATTTGGAAATTGAAAGAAGTGAAATTAAATAAATTATTCTTTCTAAAAATCAACAAGAAGAAGAGTATGAAAGAAATAAAAAGAAAGAAATAGAAAACAAAATTACCAAAATATTTGTGTCTGTAAAAGAAGATATTGAATTTATTGAACATGAAGAACTAGAAAATAAAATGTCAGTACTATTCATCATAAAGAAGAAATAATTGAAGAGATAATAAGTATGTGTAGTGATAAAACATCATCGAAAGACAATTATTTTATTTTTACAATATGTTTGATGAAGTAATTAAAAATAGTAAATAAATTAATATAAAATATGATAGGTTATGTTTTAAATAAATAATAATTTAAATAGAATGCATAATAAATGAAATACTTAATATATGAAATATGAAAGTTAAATAATATTTTATTCATTGAAACATTGATTATTTATCATTCTTTTTATTTCATTTTATTTAAATTGAATTATTCTCATTATTATTCATTTCATTAATTTATTAATATTAATTATCAATTATTTTGAAAATACAACAAAGAATCATTCTTTCATATTTATTTTATTTATAGATTGAAGGTGACTCATCTGAAACACCACACAAACACTAATACAATTCAAGCACTGACTCTCCCAGTTATTTTCTGGTTATGACAGTGTATTTGAATTAGAAATGTATTAGGTAAAGTTGCAAAGGGTGTAGCAAGATATTATGATAGAATATTACATGGTGTAATATAAGGATATACTAAAGTGTGAATAAGACTAAAAGAAAATTAAACATAATAATATAGTGGGAATGAAATACTCTCTTCTCTCATTCATAAAATAAAGAAAAAATGAAAAAGAAAATGTTTAAAATTAAGACAGAAAATAAACAAAAGGTTAAAAAGAAGAAATAAGCAGAAGAAGTTTACAAAACCTTAATAAGAAGAAATAAAGCAAAGAAGTGATTTTCTCAATTTGCAAGAAAAACATAAATGATAAGTTAAACAAAAAGATTATTCTTTTTTAAACAGCTCAGGGATTAATCTCCATTAAACTAGGAAGAATATATGAAAAATCTATTAACACTTAATTAACTACTTTTTAATTATCTTTATCTTTTCTCTTTCTTTATTAATTCCCTTTTCATTTTGCTCATCATTTTATTTATTTTTAAGATTTTTTATTTGTAAAAAAAATAAAAACCCTAAAAGAAAAGAAAGTCATTCGTTCAAGATATGGAGAATAAACCAGTGAGAATAGCTAAAACAGCATCAACAATTGACAAAAGAGAAGAGACTAATCCAAAGAGTATTAGCTTAGAAATGATATGGTATATGAGAGCTTTATATCAAAAACATGGGAATAATGTAACTGCAATGTTTCGTGATGGTAAGTTAAATTATCTTCAATATACAAAATCAAAATTACAAAAGTTACTTCAACAATACCTTGCTGTTGAAACAAGAATTCAAGTTGAAGAAGAAATTGGTGATATTGATCAATTTAATGGTAAGACTAATGTTGATAGAGAATTAGATGGACTTGAAGAAGAGCTAAAAGCACTTGGAATTGATGATATTTCATCAGATGAAGAGTTAGAAAAACAGATTATGAATGAGTGTAATGTTCCTGAAATTCCAGAAGTTAGTGAAGAAGAAAATGAACAACAAAAAGAAGACGAAGGTAATGAAAAAGAAGAACAACAGATGGAAGAAGAAGAAAAAGTAGATAAGGAGAATGAAAAACAACAAGAAGAAAGTAATAAAGAAGAAGAGAATAAACAAAAAGAAAAAACAATTAAAAAACCAAAAATTAAAAAACAACAAATAAATAAACGAAAATTAGCGAAGAAGTAATTAAAAGTAGGAGAGACATAAAAAAGAAGATACATGAATAATTGATTGATATTATTTAAAAAAAAAGAAAGTTAAAAAAGACATAATAAACAAATGAAAGATTAATTAAAATAATAAATAATAACTTTAAGATTTAAATAGAGCTTAAAAGATACACTAAAAACACAATGAATTAATCATATATGAATTGATATTTCAATCAGTAATATTTATTACTAATACAAATATTGAATAAACGTTTATCAACTGGAGTAAATACTGACATTATTTTTGATTCTCTTTTTTCTTTTTCATCAACATCAGAAAATTTAGCAAAATATCTGTTTTTTACTTGATTTGCTGTTCTTCCTGGTAATTTCATTTTAATTAAAGTCCATCTATTACCATATAATGCTTTTGCCTCTTTTAATATTTGGTCTTCTTTTTCACTCCATGGAACTTTAATAATATCAGGGTCAAGATGATTGCAATACCTTTCTCTACATTGTTTTCTTGTTCTATTTGGAATACGTTGTGCAACTAAATGCCATCGTTTAGTTCCAATTTCTTCAACAGCTTGAAGTAATAGTTCATCTTCTTCTCTTTTCCATGGACGAACTATTTTGTTAGGTTTTGGAGGTATACTTTTTCCATCAAACGTATGGATAAGAGGAATGAGTTCTTGAAATCTATGTGTTTCATTATCCATCGTAAATTTTTATTGTTTTTTTAAGATGGTTTATTTTTCGTTACCTGCTTAGATGGTAATTACTTCTTATTAGTTTCTTTTTAATTTTAATTTAATATTATCCTAAACTATGAGAAAGAATTTTTGTCTTTCTTTTCTTTCTTTCCTTTTTTGGGGTTTTTCATCTTCTTTTTTTATTATTGAACTTTTATTCAAAACTGAATCTTTTTTCTATTTTTTATTTTTTTTATTCTTTATTATTTCTTTTACTATTCTTCTTTTTTCATTTATCAAAACAACTTTCCTTGGTTTGTTTTTATTTTTCATTCCTTTATGGTAAAATTCTTATTTTACTTCTTTTTTATTAGTTTCTGTTATTTTTGATTTGAAATTTGATATTTTTAGATGAACGATGTCTGTTTTTGCGATTCATTGTTTCATATAATTTCAAATTTTGAGATATATAACACAAATTAATAAAAGCATTAATTAGTTCTCATGCATTTGTTTATTACGAACTTGGTCAATAATTTTTTGTTTCATTTCTTTATCAACTTTCTTAACTATGTTATTAGTCTTTTCTGAAATCCAACTTAACTCAATCTCATATGGTTTATCTTTCCATTCACCATGACATAAATCAATAATTTCTACAAGTTTCACTAATGCCTCTTCACATGTGATTTGTGAGAAGTTTATTTTTTCTAATTCGTTTTTACATATTTGTTTTCCTTTACCAATTCCATTAGCAAAATACCCATATGTTGTTCCTGATGGTTCAATATAATGAAGGGAATATCCATGTTGATCAACTCCTCCTATCAATAAACTACATCCAAATGGTCTTAATGATCCATATAATGTATGATTTTGCATGTACATAGCAATCTTTTCTGCTAATACTTTTACTGGAATATTCATTCCATAATTTTCTTTGAATGATTCAGCTTCTTCATTTGCTTTCTTAAATAATTTTCTTGCATCAGGAAGAAATCCAGCACAAGTGATTCCGACATGAGTACCAACATTAAATATACGTTTATTTGATGATTTTTCAATCATTTTTGATATTATTAACTTCTCTACTCCAAATACTACTCCATCAATACATTTAATTGAAAGTGCTGTTGCACTATTTTCAACTGCTTTTGTCGCATAGTCAATTTGAAATACCTTTCCGTCAGGTGAAAAGGTTGTACATGAATCATCATATCCTGATCCAATTGAACTCATTGTTGTAATCTTTTTGAGTTATTTCGTTTTAGTTTTTCTTTTTCTTTTTTTTTTATTTCAATATCATTTTTACTATAATTTATAGAATTTGTTTTTTTTATTTTGTTTTTTAAGAAAAAAGATAATTTTCTAAAAAGAAAAGCACAAATAAAAAATAAAAATTGTTATTAAAAACCCTTTTTTTTTATAGAACAAAATAAGAATAATTGAATGAGCACAACAAGTGAACCAAAGAAGTCATTTCATCGTAAGAAAGGATGGAAACGACTTGAAAGGAAAGAGCCAAAAGTCATTGAAAATACAAAAACTGCTATTTTTATAAAAGGAAGGAATACAAGTAAAATTTTAACAGATGTGTGTGAAGACCTTGCGTTATATAAAAAACCACATGTTATCAAGTTTAATCATAAACATGAAATTCTTCCATTTGAAGATGAAAGACCATTAGAAGTTTATAGTACTGGAAGAGATGCATCACTTCTTGTTATTATGTCACATAATAAGAAAAGACCTAATTGTCTTACATTTGTTCGTATGTTTGATGGACATGTATTAGATATGGAGGAAATGTTAGTTAAAGAATATAAACCAATTCATGAATTTGAAGGAGTTAAACCTCCTTCAGCTACACGATTAATGTATAGTTTTAATGGATCAGAATTTGAAACAAATGAAGAATTTAAAATGTTTAAGAATATGATAATTGATTTTTATACAATGATGTTAATGAGAAGTTAGTTGTCGATGAATTAACTGCAATGATGGTTTTTACTGTTGTGGAAGGAAAAATTTATATGACTGTTTATTATATTAAAGCTACATCAACTTCTATTGAAAGCCATGAAGTTGGACCTCGTATTGTCATGGTACCTGGTAGAAACAAATTTGGAGCTGAAGATATGAGAGAAGAAGCAATGAAAGTTCCACAAGAACTTGTTGCACCAAAGAAAAAGAAGAATGTTTCAAAAGATATGTTTGGACAAACTATTGGAAGAGTACATGCTATTGGTGAGGATTTAGAACAATTAAATAAGAAAATTAAATTACCTAAAGCTTTGAGAGAGTCAAAGAAAGAAAAAAAATTGAGTAAGAAATAATTGATTGATGATTATATTTCTTTGTTATTTATCCAAAAAATTATTTTTTACTTTATATTTTCTTTTCTTCTTTTAAATTATTTCCTTCGTCACATGAATGTCATGAAAATCACAAAGAAATAATTCACACCAACAAAAAGATTTAGATGACATTATCATTAATATAATCATTATATTCATTATCATAAAATAATAACAATAACCATATTATTACTAATTATCATAATTATAAATGTCATAACATTAATTCTCATTTAAACATAATTATAATAAAAATAAAAGTAATTAGTATAACTACAAATATCATAATGCAGATAGAATGTTTAATCATTATTATTATAAGAATAAACAAAGAAGTTATGGTGAAATAATATTGATATTATAATTATGAAATGATAAGAAATTAACAAATAAAATAATGAAGAATAATATAAAAATAAATGAATATAAATAATTAAATTAATGAAAGAACATAATATATTTGTCTAAAATTTAACAAGTTAATAATAACATCAAATTGTAAATGAAATGATGTGATATTTGTAAATATAAAATAACAACAAATGTAAATATAATAATAAATTATAATGTAAATAAGAAAGAACAAATAAATATAATGAATAAATGAAGAATAAAATAAGAGAGAATAAGATGAAAATAAACAACAATACAAATGAACATGATAAAAACAAAAGAAGAATAAATGATATAACAAATAGTAATTATAAATGATCAAAAGATAAAATTAATATTTATTAATACAGTAGAAATGGATAAAATTCACTAAAAAAAAAAATAAAACAAATTGATAGAATAAAATAGAAGTAATTCAAAAAGAAATAACAATAAATGGAATATTCAATAAAGAAACAGGAAAATAATTAAAGAATAAAACAATATAATTAAAATGTTAAATAATGATAAAAGTTAAAATAAATTAAAACAATGAAAAACTTATGAAAAACTTATGAAAAAAATATGGAAATAATAGAGGAGAATATAGAGATATAGAAATACATAATGAACAATACTTAAAAGAGAGTGAATGAAATAACATTAAACAAACAAAATAAAGTAGAAAAATCAATATCTACTAAAACTTAGTTTAGTACTTTTTCATTTTAATTATTTTTAATTATTAATTTTACTTTCTTTTTCATGTTTTGATGTTTTTATTTTCTTTATAAATTTTCCTTCCTTTTTTATTATAACTTTACTTTACTTAATAGTTTCTTTTATTTGTTTTTAATTTCTTCAAACACTATTTTGAATTTAAATTCATCTTATTACAATTATTTGTTGGTGATTGATTACATTCTTTCTTTTTCTTTAATCCTATTTTTCTTCTTATTATGGACGTGTCTATTATTTTTGTTGATATTTACACTTATTTTTATTTGTTGTGTTACCCTTCTATTACTTCACTTTTTTCCTCTATTTTCTCACTCTTTATTTTTTGTTGTGTTATATTATAACTTATAATGAAATATATGGCAATTACCTAAATTGAATGAGACAGTATATAACTTAGAACCAATACATCAAAAGATGCATTTAAATCAGAGGTTAAATAATAGAAAGAAGATTGTTTTTTATTTACTCTAATTAGTTTTGTTGTTAGTTATTAGTTAAAAGATTGTATCATAATTTATTTTTATAAAAAAAAAACGAGATTATGTTTTAGATTAATAGAAAATATCACGAAATAAACAAATTAAAAGAAAATCCGTATTTGACTTTTTGTAATTGAGAAAAATAAAGATAAGTGAATAAAAAAAAAAAAAAAAAGAAATCAATTATGATTAACCTTATTTTTTAGGTTTTTCATCATGTTGAGAAGTGAGCGAATCAGTTTCTTCAACACGCTTTATTTCTATTGAAATAAAGTTTTTGCAAGCATGCTCGACTTAAATGGTTCCTCATTTAAGTTGCTGCCTGACTTTTATTTTGATTTTAATGAGTAATATAATATTTCTCATTCTTTATATTGTTGTTTTAAGGAGAGTATATCCATAACATACTGTTATAGCTCATCTCCTTTTACCTTCGACACCCCTTAAAGAAACCCTATTCCTTGATAATATCATTATGTTTAATTTTTGTGCAACAGTAACAATTATATATGCGTCTTCTTTAATAAATGATAATTCTTAATACATAATACCTCCTTAGTAAATAACAATCCTTATAATTAATAATGAATAACAATACACCTCAATGAATAACAATACATCTCAATGAAGAACAATACACGTTAATGAATAACAATACACCTCAATGAATAATAATCTTTTATAATAATCACTTCTAATAAATATTAATAATAATAAACAGTTAGTGTTGAATAGATATTATCTCACCAAAGGCACGTCATGACCAGACGATAACTGGGAGATTCGAAGCATGGGATTATTTTAGGGTTTCATGTGGTGTCTCTGACGTGCCATCTTCGAATCTGATAAGTGAATAATATGAAATGTTAAGAAAAAAAAAAAAACGAAAAATCATAAAAATGAAAAGAAAAATGAATAAAAAAGGAATTGGGTATATTTTTATAAATACATATTTAAAAGAAAATGATATTTTTAAAGAAAGTTTAATTAATTTTTTGAAAGCGACATAAGTATTTTTCATTGATAAATATAGCTTTATTTCTATTTTTATAATTATTAAAAAAGAATAATAAATAAAGAAAGAATAAATAAAATATTATTTATTCAATTACCAAATTTCTTGTTTTGCCTATTCTTCATTCAAAGACAAAAAAGATAAAATTGAAAATTAAAGATGAAAAAAATTATAAGATTATCAAATAATGAATAACGAAGTAGATAACCAAGAATATCCTAAAATATGTCGTATTTGTTTAGATCCTAATAGTGATGAAGAACTTATTTCTCCATGTGGATGTGATGGACCAAACAAGTGGGTACATAGATCATGTATTAATGCTTATAGAATTTTTTGTAATGATCCTGTTGCTTTTGGCAAATGTTTACAATGTGGAGTAGATTATACATTTAAGCATGTTGTTGAACATTCTGTTGCTTGTTTGATTACAAAGTTTATTTTTAAATTAGTTTTTCAAATATTATTCTTATTCAGTGCAATTTGCTTATTTGTATTTGTTTCTGGATTAATTCCTTATACAATTGATAATTATTCTACTCATTACTTCTTATCAGAAAATGATAGTACTTGCCATTTTTTCTCTGACCCTTATTTCTTTGTTAGAGATATGGTTTTGGGACTCGGGTTAGACTGTTTTGTTTTAGGTCTCTGGAGTATTTGTGGAATGGTTTCAAGATGTCTATGTGGAGAACATAAAGATACTGTTGATGAAGAATTGTCTCATACTGATGCTCAACGTTTAGGAGCTTGTTGTAGTCTTTCATTATGTTGTATGCCATTTATTTATAAGAGATCTATATTATCAAGGTATGGATGTTGTTATGGATGTTTTATGTTTCCAAATACCTGTCCTAATTGTCATGATTGTTTGGGATGTGGATTAGCAGCTTGTATGTGTTGTGACTGGTGTACTGATTGTTGTTATGTTTCTCCTTATCATCATTCAGTATATAATAATAATTGTTGTGCATTAAGTATTTATCTTTGTGCTGAAGGATGTAGAGGTTGTGCAGAAACATGTGATGCATGTGATGCATGTTTAAAGTGTGAAGGTTGTAATAGCTGTGGTAATTGTGGTAATTGTAATAATTGTGATTGTTCTGGATGTGATGGAGATTGTAAAGGAGGAAGTAATGGATCAGGTTTAGGAGCAATAGGAATTATTATATTAGTAATCATTGGTATTATTGTTTGTATAGGTGCTATAGTAGGAGTTATTGCCTTAGTTGTACTTCTTTGTTATCTTATTCGATTAAATTACAGTTATATAAAGAGGCAAGCAGAATCTGAAGTTTATATCATTGATAATTGGGATGAATCAATTCACCCAATGCCAACTCGTGATCCACCAGCTCCTGTTTATTATAACCAACAACCAACATATGAAGCTCCAATAATAAATCCACAAACAATTAATATGTCAGTATTTAATCAACAACCAGCTGAGCAAGCTCCATTATTAGGAGTTGATATTAATCCTACATCGGCTAGTGTCCCACCTCCATCGAATCAGTATTATTAATAAACAAACTGATAAATTAACTTTTCTTTCTTCTTAAATTTGTTTTCATTCTAAAGAAAAATAATTGAAAAGTAATGAAAAGAGAATTAATTAAAAAGAAAAAACAATAATTTAGCAAATACTAACTAATTCTTCCTTATTTCTAATAAACTACTTCATTCTTCTATCAAGTTAATAGAATAACAACAGAATATTTAGACTTTAAGGAAACAAACTCAATAAAAAAGAAGTAAGAGAATGAGGATAAATAAAAAAGGTTAATTTGATTTTATGAGTATTAATAATTTTGTTTATTATTAGCAATGAGTTAAATAAATTTCAGTGGTTATTCAAACAGAAGTAGTTAGTTGTTGTTAATTGAATGGATTAAAACATCATGAAAAAAAGGCGGTTGTGGTAATACTCTATTATTTATTTAAATAAAACAAATGTTCAATAGATAATATTTTTGGTTATTGTTTCAGTCTATTCTTTTTAAAGAAACATTGTTAACATTTTGTTGTTTTTGTGGAAAGGAAAAGAAAACAAAAATTGAAAGAAGATGAGTGGTTCTAATAGTAAATACAAAGTTTCTTATCAGCAATAAAATATAGAACTTAAAATGATGAAGATGATTCATGGAAGAAAGTGTTATTGGTATTTGGTGTGGAAAAGAAATTAAAGAAAAAAGTATTAAAATGAAAGAAGAAGAAACAGATGGAATGGTATTATATATTGGGAGTTGTATTAGAATTATTCTTTCAAATTCTATTCTTGAAATGGGAATAGAACATAATTGTTTAAGTGTAGAACAAAGAGAAAATTCATTTAAAATACATTTTGATAAACTTTATATATTTGTTTGTCATAATCCACAAGAAACAAAAAATTGGATAGAAAAAATAGAACCATATACCAGGAATATATGGTATTATAGGTTTACCATTAGTTCTTAGTGTTAAAAAAAGTGGTTGGAGAGTTCCAAATTTTGTTTATCGTTCTATTCAATGTCTTCGTAAACATGATGCAATTCATACTCAAGGATTATTTAGATTAACATGTAGTATTGGTGAACTTAAACCATTAAAAGAAATAATAGATTTAGATAAAGATATTGGAAGTAATTTCAGTGATGATTGTATTGTTATTGGAACATTACTAAAAAGTTGTTTAAAATTAATGATAGAACCAGTTATTCCTTTTAATAAAGCAATAGAATTTAGTCAATTGAAACAAAATTCAAATCCTAAACAATTTATTAATTCATTACCTATTCCAAATCAAGACACTCTTTATTCTTCTTCAATTTTTACAAGAAATTTGCTCTAATCAACAAGAAAATATGATGACTTTTCAAAATATGTCAATTTGTTTTGCTCTTTGTGTTTGTAGATTACCTGAAATTAATTCCAAAGATGAGATTAGTTTTACTATAGATTGTATTTCTTCTTTTGAATTTGTATTGACAAATTTTGATTCTTTATTTGAAGACATTAAAGAAAGAAATGAAGCTCTTGGAATGGAATTTCCAAAAGAACCTGCTTTTAGTTATGAACCACATATAGATTATGGCACATTCTATTCTAAAAATAAATTGATTTCAAAAACTAAAAGAAATTCTAAAAGATTATCTGGTCATTATATTCAAATAGCTTATGGAATGAGATCTATAAGTCCTGCATTATTAGAGAAAAGACTAAGTGAAGGAAAAACTGAATCTATTGGAAATAATGATAATCAATTCATACTTGTTCATCGATCAAAATCACCATTACCTAAAATTAATATTAGTCCATCTGAACAACCACCAAAACCAACGCCAGAATTGTTACAAGAAAATGAATCAAAAAAGAAAGAAACATTTAGACGTAGAATTAAAAGACACTCAATAGAATTATTTTCTGGAATAATAAAAAAAGAAGAAAATTAACTAAGTTTTAGATAATAATTTTCTGTTATTTCAAGAATTAGTATGATTCAATTAATTCATTTATTGTTTTACTTCATCTCACAACAAGGTTCAATTTCATGCATTGTTTTTGTAAAACATTTGTCATGGTATTTTTTATGACAAACACTACATTCTAAATCCATACAATTTTGTCCACAAATACAACACGTTCCAACTACTTCTGATTTAATAATATTATGACGTTGTAACTTTGTACCAAAGTCGTATAATTCTTTATTACTTAATATTATCATTCTACAATCTCTTTTATGTTGAGATTCTGCTAAACAAATAGAATCTATCATAGATACTTTTATTTCTGCATTATACACAATATTTCCTATTGATGAAATAATACTATAATGTGTTCTTCCTGCTATAAAAACATAATTTCCATAAACTTTCATTATTGATGGTGTAAAATTCATTGGAATAGTTTTTATTCTTTGATAATTAAAAGAAACAATTCCAATTTGATTAAACATAGGCATAGCAAGCCAAATATTATTATTACAAATAGTAAATGCTGAAATATCATTTAGTGCTGAATCATTATTTTCTTTCTCTGTCATAATTTCATAACTATTTATCTTTTTATTTTTAAGTGAAAACAATAATGTTCCTACAATATATGGATTAATTCCAAATTCATGATTTATTTTTTTCACAAAAGTAATCTTTTCATCAGCAAATATATATAATTCATTGATTTTATTCAATATATAAATATCATGAATACTTGGAATGAAACATTTAAATTGTTCAAACTTAATACGTGTTGATGTTCTTTTACGATAAGAATACCATATTATTCTTCCATTAGAATGATAAATCAAAAAGTTATCATTATTAATACTTTCATTAGGTAATACATTATCAGCAATAACTCTTTCTGTTCTTGTTTTCTTATTAAAACTAACTAATTCTGTTGATTTATTTCTTTTTGATTTTATAAGAAACAATTCTTTTGGAGATGCCTCAATACCTTCAATTGGTGTAAAAGACATATAAAATGGTGTTTTATTTGCATATAAATATTTCTTAGGTGTTGGAGTTTTTGAGAGTTTAAATTCACTAATAGAATATTTTTCCATTTCTGTAGGTTCATTAAAGGATAAACCAATTCCTTTATTTTTAAAGTCTTTAACAGCTTTAACAATTTCACTTAATGATTTTTTAGTACGTTGTTTAGATATTTCCATTAAACGTTTTTTACTTTCTAACTTAAAAGATGGAGTAACACCAACACTTCTTGAAGTTTTATTATATTCATCTTTTGGTGTTGTTGATTCATTAATTACTTCTGATTGTGCAGTAGAATGTCTTGTTTTATTTTCTTGAACTAATAAACTTTCTTCAATAAGTTTTTCTTTTTTCATTATTAATTCATCTTTAGCTTTTAATTGTGTTTCCATCAATTGAATTTGGTCTTGCATTTCTTTTTCTTTTATTCTTTGTTTTTCAATTAACTCTTCTTTCTCATGAATCATTTGATTCTTTTCATTATTAATTCGTTGGACTTCTAATTCTCTTTCTTTGGTAATTCGTTCTTTCTCTTCTAAAAGTATTTTTTCTTTTCTCATTTTCTCTTCAATTGTTTTCTCTAATAATGAAATTTTCATTAACGAGTCATTTTCCATAGAATTCATTGATTGAACAACTTCAATATTTTCTACTTTTCCATGTTCAATTTTAATATTTAATGATGCAATAACATTAGCACTAGTACTTCCAAATAATTCACTTTTCTTTAATTCTTGTAATTCTTCAATAGTTTTTGTATGACTACGTTGTTCTTCTTCATATTTGTCAAGTATTTCATCATATTGTTTTGTAAGACAATCATCTCTTTTCTTTAATTCTTCAATAAGTTCTTTAGAAGAAGAATAAATCTGTATAAGTTTTTGTTTGTCTTCCTTTAAAGTATTATTTTCTTTTATAATGGCATTATAACTTTCTTTAATTTCTTGAAGAGTATTATAAAAATTATCTAACGAATAATGATAAGCACTTCTATACATATAAACTAACTCATCCATTGAATATTCTTCTTCTCTAAAATCTTCAGATTCAATTATTTCGGCATTTTCTTTTCCTTCTTCAAATTCTTCATTTGAATAACTATCCGTTGAACTCTCTTCACTTTCATCTGTTTCACTTGATAAATAATCTGATTCTTCAGGTTCTTTTTCTGCCATAAAATAAAATCCTTCTTAAATTATTTTTTTTTTTAAAGAAATTTAAAGTTTAAAGTTGTTATAAATTTTTTATTAATAATACTATTAATTAATTATTAAGTATTTTTGATTTATTTAACAAAAAAATAATTATTAAACAAAAATCATATAAATTATTCATTGAATAAATTTATTTTAATTCTTTTAATTCATCTTCCTCTTTTTTTTGTTTTTTACTTTTCTTTGTTTTATTTTCAAATTGTTTTTTGGTAAACTTCTCTGATTTTCTATCATGAACTATCAATTTACAGCAACAAACACAAATACAAAAGTTAAGAACAATACCAAGAACTATTAACACTAATCCCGCTATAAACAAACCTTGACCTTCTCCATAAATTTGTCTATCTAACCAAATATTTTCTGAAGAACATTTTTTAGAGTATTCAAGAGAAAATTCTTCACTTTGAGAAACACAATGTGTTGAACTAACAAGACATCTATATCTTCCAACTGGAAGATTAGAAAATAAACCATCTTGATTGAAATCTCTTGATTCTGTACCTGATAGTCTATAACTAACATTTCCACTACTAACCTTAGCACCACATTGAATCGTGCCATAACTTCCTGCACAATGTTGGTTTGGTGTAACTTCATGAGTAATGTCACTAATAGTTTCATACTTAGCTGTAATTGTTAAACCATCAAATGAACATGAGCATGATTTATAACTTGCTGTACCTGTCTCAAAATCTCTCGTCTCAAATGTGTAAGTAATAGTTAATGAATATGTTCCTTCTTTCACTTGAAACGCACTAGAACTTGATGTTACATTTGCACCTCCAGGAACTGTCTTTAAGTTATATGAAATTGTGGCATCAAATGACCCTTCATTTAGTTGAGATACTAATATCTCACCTGTTGCAGTACCAGGACATTCAGCATCTATTGTCATAATATTAATTTGGTAATTTGAAGTAGTAGAATCACCATCACATTTACATGCACATGTTTTATCTAAAGAACCACCAAATACATACAAAACATAAATGAATAAAATCACAATCATTTCTAATTTTAAGTTCTTTGTCATAAAAAAAATATAAAGGAAAGAATCATAAAAAATTATTACTTTTAAAACACTCATCAAGAAATATTTATAAAATATTATTTATTTTAATTTTTATTTTATTTTATTATAGTTTGATATATTTTGTTTTGATTATTTTCTTATTAAAATTGCCACGAAAAATAATTTGTTGAATTGATCAATTTTATTATTTAATTTTGAAATAAATGAATTGTTGTTATTTTATAATCTTTCTTTTTCTTTTTTATCTTTAACTTCATTATTTTTTAATTTTTTTTCCTTTTTATATTTTTCTTCTTGATTAATAAGTATGATATTACATAATCTATTCTTGTTTTTTTCTTGTTGCTTTTGTACCACAATTTCTTCTTTCTTGATTGTTCTTTTGTTGAGTTGAATTTTTTTTTATATTTCCTATTTATTTTTTATTTTTTTTTTTATGAAAAATTATTTTATTTTTTCAAGTTTGTGTAGATTTGAAATAATATTCTTTTTGATGAATGTTTGTTTTTCTAATTAAAATGAAATGAAATAACAAAGAAATGTTTTAATTATTTTTTGTTATTGCTAATCATCTACATAATCTTATAATTCAAGAAATATAAATATACAAACAAAGTTAATCTCAATTATTTTAGTTTAATAAGATTAATAATTTTATTTTATTAATAATCTTTTTAGTGAGAAATAAGATCTATTAATTAGGTTGAGGAGTAGTATTATTTCAAAATTTCATAAATACAACTAAATAAGAAAAAGCAATACTAAATAATACTTTTGTCTTAAAAACATAAAAGAAGTAAAAATAAAGAATAATGTTATTTTAAGACTATTTAAATAAATCAAAATAATTCTACTTCATCTAAATAAAAATTAAATTTTATTATTTCAAATAAAAACAAAAGTACTAATAATAGTTAAAGAATAAATTAAATGATTAAAGAAAATTCTTGTAAAATATTTTTAAATATTCATAAATTTTTAAAATAAAAATAATAAAAGAATTTATAATAAATTAAAGAGGAATGGTTTGTTGTCATTTTTAATATTTTTCTTCTAAGAAAATTCATAAAATTGAAAGAAGAGAGCCAATTAAGTAATTGAAATTCTGTTGAGAGAGAGTATTGACGAATAATTTTTCAAGAGAGTGGAATAAAAATAAACAAAAAGAAGTAAAAGAAAAAGTATTTATAGAAATATATAACTGAAATTTTTTTATTTAAATCCATTCGATACAAAAACTGATACGAACTAAGAATTTTAATTAATTAATAACATTTAATATGACAGTTGAAGAAGCTATTCAAATAAAACTTTCTGATTTAATAATTGAAAGATTAGAAGGGAGTGAAATACAACTTGCAAAAATTTTATATTCATTACTTCATTCAGAAGAAGAAGAAGAAGTATTTAAAGGGGTATGTGCACTTATAGATGGATGTGAAAATATAGGATTTAAAAGATTTATATTAAAAATTAAACCAACGTTATATTCATTTATATTAATTAAAAACTTTGAAACTAGATATGAAATTCTTGGTGGATTATTAGCATTTATTAGAACAATGGATAGAGAAGTTGAAGGATATGTTGATTTTTGTATTAAATATGATAAATACTTCGTTCCATTCTTACAAGAAGCTTTAATTGATCCAGAAGTATCTCAAGAACAAAAAAGAAATATTCTTTTTACAATTAAAACTATGTTAAATAATACTCAACTTGCTGGTGTTGTATCTTCATTTATTCCATCTGTTATGTTAGAATATTCACCTACTACACCTAATAGAGATCTTGCAGCATTTATATTATTTAGAATTGTTAATTTAACATTACAAAATGAAGTAGTATTTATTAAAAATAATGGATTTGAAAGAATTTATAATATTATTGAATCAGAAGATCCAAATGATATTACAACTGGAGTAACTTTATTGGTTCGTATCTTTAGTGGAAAAGACCAAAAAACAATGAACATTTTTAATAAACATCTTCTTCAAACAAATTTACTTGAAAAACTTAGAAATTATCTTGACTCATTAAAAGGTGATTTATTACTTAGAGTACTTAAATTACTTCGTTTACTTATTAGAAATGAAGGAAATCTTCAAAAATTTTGTGAAGAAGGTATTATGTTATATTTAATGTCTTTAATTGAATTTCCATTTAAAGATGGTGTTGATGGTGAATGTGTTTCTGTTGCATTTAATATTATTCAATATGTATTTTATTCTCCAGAAACAAAGTCATTACCAAAAGAATATGGTTTTACTAATAAATTAATTCAAGGTATTCAACACCATAAAGAATTACAATCTTTTACTATTGATGTTATTCTTAATACTATGAATAATGTTCTTTATGATGAAGAAATGGTAAACCAATTACTCTTCTTCGATTGCATAAAAGTTTTAACTGAAAAAATTAATGAATTAACTCAAAAACAACAAACTCTTGCAATAAATATTATAGCCCATTTACAAACATTCCAAAATACTTTAAATGTTTCTTCAAAGAAAGAACAAAAAACAGAAGAAGTTCAAGGAAATAATATGCAAAAAGTTCTTGAATCAATGCATTGTGTTAAAGAAGAGCAAGCTAAACAAGAACAACCAATACAAGAAAGTAATATTTATAATAATGAAGTATCAACTAAAGAACCTATGAATGTTAGTGAAGGATCACTTAATATTTCTTGTATTGGAGAAGAAAAGAAAGAAGACGATTCTTCTACTCCTAAAAAATCTACTTTTCAAGCAGGTAAAAAACATGAAGGATCAAGAGCACATACTTATCTTGGAGAACGTAAATCAATTAGAATTGATAAAAATAAAGCTGTTACTAAAGATATGTTAAATCTTCCTACATTCTCTCAAGTCGCAAATTCAAGTTCAAAAGTTACTGTTAATGATGCTCAAATGCTTGCTGAATTAAACTTAAAGAAAGAAAAGAGAAGATTAATTGTTCAAGAAATGTATACAACGGAAAAAACTTATGTTAATCAAATGGAAAAATTCGTCACTACTATCCTTCCTACTTTAATTCAATTAATGCCACCAGCTGAAGAAATGATTGGTAATTATAAAGATATTTATGAATTACATAAAGAGTTTTTAAAGAAATTAGAAGAACGATTTAATTCACAAAAAGGAGAAGCACTCATTATTGTATCAGATATATTTAGAGAATTATTTAATAATAAAGCACTTCAACCAGAATATCTTAAATATTTATCTCAATCAGAAGAGTCTTTAAAATATAATTATGCTGGATATTCTTCTCAAATGAAAGCTCAAATTACAAAATGGACTCAATCTTGTATTGTTTTACCTAACTTTTTAATTCTTCCTGTACAACGATTACCTCGTTATATTTTACTTCTTGAAACTTTACTTAAATCTACACCAGAAATAGTTCAAGATGAATATCATGCATTAAAAGAAGTTTATTTATTAGGAAAGAAAGTTACTACAGAAATCGACCAAGAAAAGAAGAAAATGGTAAAAGCACAAGCATTATTAAATTATTCTCGTACTATTCAAAATTATTCTGCTCCAAATAATAGACAATTTTTAAGAGATAGTATTATTACAGTTAAAGCAAAATCTAAGCTTGTTGCTACTGTTATTTTAATGAGTGATATGTTATATGTTTGCACAAAGAAAAAACATATATTTATTCCAAAATATACTATAAGTCTTCTTAAGGCAGGTATTACTTCAAATAATTCTGATCCATCATTAAGAACAATTACATTAACTTCTTCTCAACCAAAAGAACCAACTCTTACTTTATTCTTCCCTGTTGATGTTGATTTTGATGGTTGGTTACTTGATTTAAAAATGTGCATCAAAGAATAAAAAATATAATTGAGTTGATTTAAAAAACCTTTTTTATATTCATTTTAAAAATCAATCAAAATTAGTTTATTTCTTTGCTCTCATTTCTTTTTCAAATCTTTTATGTTTATCTTTCAATAATTGTTTCATTCCCCGTGTTGCTACAAATTCTGGATTTGTTGGATCAATGTCAAAGTCATGTGAATCAAGTACTTTCTTAAATCTATCATCTTCAACATCAATTTTGAAGTCTTTATCCATTTTTTCTTTTTTACTTTTCTTTTTACCTTCTTTTCTTCTTTCTTTACGTGTTTTTATTTCTTTATCTTCTTCATCTTCACCTAATGTTCTCTTCATTTTCTTTTCACGATTTTCATTAATATCATCCATCATTAATAATTCTAATTCTTCTTTCTTTTTTTCTTCTTCTTTTTTATCTTTTTTCTTTGTTTTCTTTTCAGTTGATGCAACTTCATCTGTTGTATATGTCATAACCATATCTCCTTCTTTCATTTCATCTTCTCCCACTTCATCTTCTCCAAGTAAAATAGCATATTTCTGTCTAATCTTGTCTGACTCTTCTTTTGGATGTTCTTCATCTTCATAATCACTTGAATGTTCCATAAATTCTTTGTAAGCTTCTTCATTTTTAACTAAATCTTCCTCTTCCATTTCCATCCAATTCTTTTTTAATGCACTATTTCTTTTTTGTTCATTAGTATCCCATGTTAATTTTATTTTATTACTCTTTGCTCTACCATCTCTACTTATAACTTTTTCATAAGTAGTACATACATCAACAGCTTTGTATGGAAATTCAGTGTCATCAGGAACAAACCTTAAATCTAATGTTTGTTCACAAAACTCTAATTCTTCTCCATCAACTGCATTATAAACTTCATTAGCTGTTTCAATAGAGTCAAATACTGCAACTGCAAAATAATATTTTAATTTATCTTGTTCATATTGATATATTTTTTCTGGATCAAGTAAATCAACTGGAACAACTTCAGCTTTTTGAGCTGTTTTAATTTCTTTTGTAACAGGTTTTAATCCAAGGTCTTCATCGTTATCTTCTTCTTCTATTGCCTCTTCTTCTTTTTCATCAACAACTAGTTCAGGATTTTCTTCTTCTAATTTATCATCAGAAACAACTGTAAATGTTGGAATCCAATTTGGGTCAGTTAACTTTTTGTCTTCAATAATTTCAACAGTATCTTCAACACCTTGTTTCCAAAGATATTTAGGCATTCCTTCAACTTCTTCTTGTTTCATTCTTTCAGCACCAAATTGACTTGGATAAATAGAAACACTTTCTAACTTTCCTCCATTTGGAACACATACACTTAAAAGTGCAAACAAATCTCTTGCAGAAGTATTTTCCCAATCACAATTAACAATAGCAATTCTTTTGGTAGCATCACCACATGGAATTTGTTCTTGTTCTTCAAATTCTTTTTGTACACCTTCTTCAAGTTGAATATTTGCCTCTTCATCACTTTGTTGATTTTCTTCTTCTTCTACAAGTTTTTCAAGTGTTTTTACATCTAAATTATCATCCTCAATATCAAATTCTTTTTTAAGAGCTTTTAAATGATCTTCTTGTTCAACATTTCTTCCATACTTATCAATCTGTGCATCTTCATGAAAAAGATTACTTTTTAATGCTTCTTTAAATCGAGGGTCTAATTTTGTTTTCTTTCCTTTAGAAAAATTTTTAAAACGAGCGTCTTTCTTAAAACGAGAGTCAGGTTTCTTTTCTGATTGTCCCTTCTTTCCACTACCTTTTCCAGACATTTATTTGAAATGAAAAGAAAGATTTTTTTCTAAACCCTTATTTTTTAAATAACAAAAAAAAAATAATAACACAAAAAATCAATAACAAAATATAAATATATTTGATTAAAAAAGTCATATTTTTTCAGTTCCAAATTTCTAGAGGATGAGAATAATAGACGAATGAGTAAAGAGAAAAGAAAACAAACATGGAAGTCAAGTGTCAAATTAGTTGAAATAGTAACATATGCTCCACTGTTGTTTATAGTGCCACAATAATAAGGAGCTGAAAACACAGTAACACAAACACCATCTAAAACAGTAAACCCATCTACCATTTCATGTGCTCTAATCAGCAACTGAAGATTATTTTCATTAAGGAATTCATTTAACACATCCATACCAAAAGCACATCCTGTTCCACGATTATTTGAACTAAATCCATTATTTTCTAAAGAAGGATCTGCCCAAACAAGATCACAAATTAAACCTTCTTCTGGAATATCTACTGGTCTTGTAATACGTTTAATTTGATCAAGTTTTTTTAATAAAGGAGAAAGACCACCATGAATACATAATATTTTATCATTAATCAGAGCTGCAAAAGGATATACATTAAATGTTGATATAAAAGCATTCCAAATGTATAAATTACCATATTTTCTTAAACACTCATCATAAAAACCATAAAATCTATTTAAACAAGCAGTTTCATGGTTACCTCGAATAAGATAAATGTGTTCTGGGTATTTAATTTTTAAAGCATAAAGAAGACAAAGAACTTCTACTCCATTTTTTCCTCTGTCAACATAATCTCCAAGAAATAAATATTTTTTATCTGGTGGAATACCATTTTGATAGAAAATCCTTAGTAAATCAAAGAATTGACCATGAATATCTCCTACTATTGTTAAAGGTGCATCTAATGCTAAAAACACTGGTTGACTCATAAATATTGTTCTGATAGTTGAACATAAATAACTATTTAAAAATGAATATAAGTTGATTGTTAATTTCAAATTAAGAATAATGTCAAACTATATTGTATCTGCTGGTATTAATAATGATTGTTTTTCTGACTTCATTAATTCAACTATTAAACAATCAATATTTGGGATAAATGAAGTAATTGGAACAATTAACTTTCCACGTTGTGACATCCTGTAAAATGATTTGAAATGATTTAATTTGAATGGGATTAAGTTTTGTCTCTAAATGAAAATAACAAATTTATCCTTTTTTGTTTTTATTTTTTATATGTTAAATTCTATTTTAACAGTCATTTATTTCATCATTTGTTGTTCTTTATTTTATTTATTACTATCTACTAATTTTACACTTTTAAATCTTTTTAATTAAATAAACTTCTACACAATTTTCTTCTAGTGTTAGTTCTAATATTGGAGTTTGTTTGTTGCAATACATATCTTCTAAATACTTTTTGATTAATTGTTCTAAAATTAGTTTGAATATTTTTAAATTCAGCCACGTTTGATTTATTATCAATGAAACTATTTTTTCATTAGATTAAGCTTAAAGCCTTATTTTAAGAAAAATAAAATTTACATATAAATTACTTGTAACAGTTGTTTTCATAACACTTTTATTCTTTAATTTATAGAATAACAGTATTTCTTTGTAATAATCTTTCCCAATAATATTATAAATGTTATTTCTGTGATATGAGAAGTTATGAATTATTAATTTTTTTTTCCAATTTAAATATCTTTTAATGACTATACAATAAGATTGTATATATTCTGTTAATAATAGTCAATCACTTGGCTGTTATTAGTGTAATTAATTTGATACATTTATTGTGTTAATAAAATAGACCCTATTGAGATCTAAGTTTTAGTGAGCACTTCTACATGCTAAGTTTGTATTGTTGTTTTGAAAAGTTATTTAATGATTTGGTTCTTGATTTTGTCTTTTTTATTTATTGCATCAAAACAATTGATTTTTTCTATTGTTCTTTTTGTATTACCTATTTTTATTCCTTTGTGTATTGTTTTACACTAATACCATTTTGTATTTTACTATATAATATTTTTCTGTTTTCTTAACTTGAATTATTCATTTTTTGTTTTTTAGAATCTTAAGACTCTGTTTTTGTTAGTTCAATTACTTTTTGAGATACTGATCCTTTTCATGATTTTCTTTTATGTAGTACAACACTTGACAATATTAGTTTCATTTCAATGTGTTGTTGGTATTTTTCTTTTATGGTATTTATTTATAGATTCTTTAATAGTACAAGGCAAATAGGTGTTAATTTAATAAGATAAAAAAAACATGCAAGCATCTTTTGTCAAATTAAATTTGTTAATACTTTTTTTTCGTTTCATAGTTTAGTAGAATTTGAAAAAGATGTATATTCATTTCCTTTTATTATGAACAAGAGAGATTTCAAACAGTAAAATGATACTATTATATTTACTTGTGAATTATAATACAAGTCCAATGAAGTTCGTACACACAGAAAGACTTTTCTATTGGGTTTAAAAAAGGTAATTATTATGCTTGTTCATATTATGTTAGTAAAGAACCTTAAATAGTCGAAATTAAAAAATGTATAAAAATTTGTGTATTAAATAAATGAAATTATAATACTTAAAAGAGACTAGAACAAATTCTATTCTTATTAATTAGAAGTAGTACTTGAATTTATTTATAATTTTAAAAATATTACAAATATTTCAAAAAGATAAATTTAGAAGGTTATTTTCATTCTTTTATTCTTGGAAGGTACTTTACAAGTAATGTTGAAAATTAAATGTATCTTTTGATTTAATTCTTTGAGTATTAAAACTTATTTTAATGTTTGGGATTTATTATAATATTTTGTCAAATCATTTTATTTTGTTTGAGTATTGATGGTATGTTTTAACAAATATGAAAATACTCTTATGTAAGTTCTTTATTTTTAACAAACTTGTTTTAAGAAAATAATAGGTTGTTTCCTTACTAAATTATTTTATTTTTTACATTTGTTCTATGATAAGAAATTTATTAAGTTGAATATATAATAATGAATAATATCTGCTGATATTTGTGTTATGTAATTATATATTTGTTGTTGTATAACTTCTATTTAAAACAGTTATTTGTTTCTAAGTAAATTTAAAGCTTGTAAAATAATTATAGTATTGTTAGGAAAATAAATCATTTATACTAAATTATCTTTTATTAATTTAAAGTCTGATACTACAACATTATTTCAAAAGCAATTCCTTATATTATCATTCTCTTTTTTCATTTAACTTTAATTTGTAAATTTGAATAGAATAGTATTAAAGCTCAGTGTATTTTAAAAGAAATTTAATTCCTTATGAGTCGAAAACAGATAATTTTATAGAAACAAAACTTAGACTTTAAATGTGTATTAAAACTCACAAAAAGTTAATATTGTGTATATAAATTATGTATAAATGATAAGAAATAGTATAATACCATTCTGATAAACAAAACAAGATTTGAAATGTTTTAAATTATAAATTGTTTCAATGATAATAATAATGCTCAATTAAAATAAATACATCTATTAGTCTATATTCTGAATAAAACCATTTTCTAGAATGAGGTCTACGTTATTAAAATTAATTGGTTCAGAGGGTTGCTTTATATCATTGTAGTATATTGGTAGATTTGTATTTGATACATTTATTATTTTTTCTTTAGTAAAACTATTATTAAACAAAATTACTTCATTACACTTAGCATCAAATTTCTTTAAAGTCAAATTTCTTTCATTTTTTGTAAATAAAGAAAGAATATATTTATTTATTTCTTTACCAATAATATCAACACTTTCTTTATTTAATAATAACTCATTCCCAAGTCTTATATCAACAACTTTTAACATCTGAAGAGTCTTTTTTGAACTTTTAGTTGGTCTTGTAGAAACAAAGTATCCAAGTGATTCTAAAAGTTTAATTAGATAATTAAATGTTAATGCAGCTCTATTTAAATCTTTTCTTCTTTTTAATGTTTTTTTACATGCACTTTGGTGTGCAGCTTGCAGCTCAATGGCAAGTTGGTCTTCACAAAATTTATCTATTGAATACTCAAAATCCACTTTTTCATCAAAATAGAAGAGTTGTTGAATATAAAAATATTGTATTGTTTTAAGTGCAGCACGTTCTGGTCTTCTGAATTCAAATGTAAATCCAATTGAATTCATTAAAGCAATAACTGCACTTTGTTGAATTGCTTCATATGATTTTGAATGTCTTTTAATTTCATTTAATTCTTCATTTGTTTTAATCGTCATTTAATACCAAAACTTTGCATTTGAAGTTCAATTAACCTATCTTTAAATATATATGTCATATTAGAAAATTAATGTGTTTATTACGCTACGTCATTGCCTTTCAATGATAGGATTTAAATAATTTTAAATCATAAAAACATTCATCTAAACTTAAGATTTTCTTCTGAGTGTCTCTTTGCTTACCGTTGGCAAGCATTATTTTATTTTTAAATTATTAACTTTTCCAATAAAGGTTTTATTATTAGAATAAAGACTCTTTGTCATAGATTTATAGTTTGTTAGTTTCTTTGTTTTTCAATGTTAATAGAGTATTATCTAAATAATTATTAAAACTAACTTTATAACATAAGCTATGGATATATTCCTAAAAATAAATAACACTGAAAATAACTTCCTAAGTAAGAAAAGATTTAATTATCACTAACAATATTACTTAGTTTATTCTATAATACAAGGTAGGTGATTAACATAAATCTTTTTAACGTTCTATCATGGATTTTTAACCAACTGAACTAAATGATTAGTAAAACTCTATAATATTATTAAAAATAGGATAAGAAATACAAAAGAATAATTCTAAATATCATTTGTTTTTTTTTCTAGAATAATTATAATATCTTAGTATCAATTATGAATGATATTTAGATTAAATTATTCATGTTTTGAAGGATTATCATTCATGAATTAGAAATTAAATAATAAACAAATTTGAAAAAGGAAATAAGAATAATAAAAAAGAAAATAAGAGTGAATTAAAAGGAAATAAAAAAAAATATGAATAAAATTCAAAAAAATTTTAGATAATCTTAAAAAAGGAAAAAATGAGTTGTTCAACATTTGAACAAATCTATCAACAAAAGGGTATTCAATGTTCGTTTGCATTAAAAAGAAATATATCAAAAGAAGATATTGAAAAATGTTGGGATAAATTAATGAAAGAATATCCATATTGTTGTAATTATGAAGAAGAGATATACAGTGAAGATAACAAACCATTATACGTATCAATTCAATCATATCCGATTCATTCAATTCAAGAAGCTTTAGATTATATTATTAGAGAAAATTCATTTGAAGTTGCAAAGACTCGATGTTTTGGAATGAACAAAAGTTCATTATTAATATATAGTTATATTACTTTAAATTCAACACAATACACTATATTTGGAATGTATCAATGTCATTTAAAAACTGACTTTAAATCAATAGTTTTTTTAGTAGAATCATTTTTAAATTACAGTGTTCAAATAGAACATCAACATTATCCAATACAAACTGCATATTCAAATCTTATTGAAGTAAATGGAATTCCAGATGATGAAAGAAAAGAAATGGCAGAATTATTTATTCAAAGAAATGTAATTCAATATGATTATAGTAAATTAAAAGATGAGTCTTTAATAACAAAAGATAAATTATTAGAAGCTCAAGAAGAAACTAATACATTTATTCCTAATTGTTTTATTTCTAAAACAATAAAATTAAATCAAGAAGAAACAACTAATTTTATTCAATGGTGTAATAATAATAATCTTTCAATACAAGCTACTCTTCTTGCAATACAATTAAAAACATATGATCATTTATTTAATAAACAAAATAAACAAGCTACAACTATCTCTTTTATGATTCCTTATGATATTAGAAAATTTTTACCTAAAATTCAAAAAGAATCAATTGGTTGTTTTTATGAAAATATTTATCCATCATATCCTTATAATTTTCTTCAATTATCTATTAAAGAAATGGCAGAACAAATTACTCAATACATTAAAAATATTGATGAAATTAATCATCCATTTTTTGATAGATTTAGAGATGCAGTGTATTGTGGAAATACTAATTTATTAAAACTTCCATACACAACAACATTAACTAATATTAATTCATTTATAGTAATGGAAAGACTTCATCCATTAATTAAAAAAGATTTTATCGATTTTCATATATCAAATTGTAAAAGAATACAATGTAATAAAGAAATGAAAGAATTAATAGCGTATAGTTATTTTCTTTTTGATGAAACATGTAATATTTCATTATCTTATGAATATTCAATAATACCATCAATAATTTCAGAAGAAGTATTAAAAGAGATGTATTCAAGAATAATTACACTTTAATTAATCAATCAATTAATACTAAATCACTATTTTCTATTTAAATCTGTTTTTTATTTAAACCTGAAATAATTTGACTAATCCTTTTTCTTTCTTCTTCTGCTTCTTTTTCATTAAAAACATTTTGATATTCTTTTAATGTACGTTTTGGTTGACTTGCTATTTTTCTAATATAATATAACATGTAACATCCACAATCAACCCAATTCTTTTGTTTAACTGTATTAATTTTATATTCTTTCATTATTTCTGATGCATCTATACATTCTTTATAATTTTTAAAATATTCTTCTTCAATAAATAAATTCATTTCTGTTTTTAATCTATCTTCCATAAATTCTGAATGAAGTGAATCTATTAAAATATAACATGGTGCTTCAACAAGACTTTGTTTTGTATCAACTTCATTTAAATCTGAAAATCCTGAAGTTTTATCAAAACAAATAATAATTAAAGAAAAGTGTGAATTTTGATGAAAAGGAAGAAAAATATAATTATATTCAAATATATTTTTTCCTTTTAACCATGATTGAAATTGTTTCCATTTTTCAAGTAATTCTTCTTTTTTAATATTATGATGTTCTAATTGGTATTCTTGTAAACTAAAATATGACTGTAATTTATTTAAAAAAAATGGACTCATAAATAACATTTTTCCTTTATATGTTTGATCCATTTCTTTATCTTCAATATATTTCATATAAAAATCTATAATTCCATCATTAATCATTTCTAAACTATTTAATACATCTAAATCATTCATTTCTAATGTATAATCTTTTCCATCACTTTCATAAAAATATACTTCAGTATCTTTTATTGAATTTCCATCATCTTCTAAAATAATTGGTTTTTCTTTTTCTATAAAATCATCTTTCTCTAAATCTATTGCAGCTTGTTCTTTTTTCTTTTTTATTGGTTCTATTTCATCATCTTTTTCTAAATCAATTTCTTCTTCTATTTCTTTTTTTTCATCTTTTAAATTTTTTCTTTTAGCTATTGGTTGGAAGTCATTATTTCTTTCTTGTCTTTGAACTGTATGAATGTCTTGTTCTTCAAATATTTTAGTCCAAGCATCATTTATTTTATTTTTTCCTTTAATACTTTCTAAATTTTCTATTTCTTGTTGAGAAGATATTAAATTAGTATTGTCTGAAGGTTGTAATGTATTTTCTATATCTTTTTCTTTTTGTTTCATTTCATTTATTTTTTTAGATTCAACACATTTTTTAATATAACATCCAACATTACTCCAAATTCTTATTTGATCTTTAAAGGATTTTTTTTTGATATTAATGTTACCAACAAATGGTTGTTTTGCTTGAATAACATCTAATATTTGTTTTAATGTTAGTGGTGGATTTAAATTAATAAGAAAAACAAATGTTTCTGTAAATTGTAATTCAAGAATAATAAAATTGTCAGGTTCAAGTAAGTTTTGATATGCAACACTTTTAAGCTCTCTTTTTTCAAATTTAAATGGCTTTCTTCCTTTTATATCAATTTTAATCTTATTAGCTTGAAGAGAAAGATGAGTTGCTTCAATTAGTAAATTTTCTTTAAACCCAAGACATACATTTGTTTTTACACTAACTGTTTTATGTTTTATTGATCTTTTTGGAACAGTGTTTGGTGTAATAGGAAAGGGCTTATTCATTAATTATTACGTTATAGTAATCTCAGTTTTTTTTTTCATTATTTATTATAATTTATAATTAAGAAATTATAACTTTTACTATATCTTCAAGTCACAAAAAAACAAATAAAATATTAATAATGGTATTGGAACTTTTTTATTCACTATAATTCATAATATATGAACTACATGCAAAACAGAATAAACGGGCTTCAACAGTTTCTCCTGCTTCTGACCTTTTACTTAAGAAATCTTCAACTTCTTTTAATGGAACAACATGAACTGTAATATCTTCTGATGATCCAAGCTCTTGTTTTGGATTTTGATTTTCTGGAGCATCACCATTAATTAACAATGAAACATATTGAACATAAGTATCACTTTCAGCTGGTGCAGCTGCAACTCTTTTACTAACTTTTAATACCTTTTCAGCAACATACCCTGTTTCTTCTTTTAATTCTCTTTTTGCTGAAAATTCAACAGTTTCATTTGGATCAATTAATCCAGCAGCAAGTTGCCATACCATAGTATTAACTGGTACTCTAAATTCTCTAATAAAAACTAATGATGTTGGTTTCTTACTAATTGGATAATAAATTATAGGGACTAATTCTACAGCATCAACATCTAATCCTGATAATTTTTTTGATTTTCTGGAAATACATTCCCATTTACGAATTCCTTTTGGTGTGTTATATTCCAATAATTCAAATGACATAAATTTCCCATCATGTAAAACATTATGTTTTGTAACATAAAATTGTTGTTGACTTTCTTCACTACTCATTTTTTAAATCTTTTTTTTAGTATTTAGTTCTTCTCTTTTATGTTAAACGAAGTGACACGTCATTTTTATGTTACAAAACAAAAAATTAAAATATTAATTGTTGTAGATTTCTTTTCAGAAAAGAAGAGGCATTTATTTAAATAAAGTTGTATAAACAGGAAATAAAAAACCAAATTTGGAGGATTGTCGTAAATATTTTTTTTTTCTGCCTAAAACTTGTAAATCAGAAAAGAAACTTTTTTTAATGGGTTGTGGTGGCTCAAAACCAAAACTTAATTTACCTGATTTATCACTACAGCGTAACCCAGATTGGAAGTACAACTCATCTATTAAAGTCGAAGGAAATGTAATTCAACAATTTAAAGACCATGGCTGTACATCGTGTTGTATTGGTAAAGTTCCGATTACTCAAATCAAAGTAAAGATTTTACCAAGTCAAGAATATTGTTTTGTTGGTCTTATGGAAAAAACAGCAGCAGACCAAGCAAGTGCAACGAGTAATGGAATAGTTAATTTAAAAGGAGTATATGGATGTGGAATGTCAGAAAATGATGTTGTTATGAATGGTCAAGTAACTCATTATAAGTTTGTTTTCATTTTTTAAGACTGTTTTTTCTAATTAAAAATAATATTAAATAAAATAGAAGACCAGCATTACAATCAGGAGATTTTGTTGAATTTAAATATACTAAAGACCGTATTTTCTTTAAAATAGCAAAAGACTGGGATTTGTTGTATGTTGTTGGAGAAGGGAAAGAATTTGTTTTTGTATGTGAGATATGTCATCTTTATTCTCGAGTTGAAATTATTGAGTCTACAAAACTAGAACTACCTCAATCTGACCCACCAAACAATCAGCAATGAAATACTCATTGTCTATAAAAAAGTTAATTTATTTTTTATAATCCTAGTTTAGGTTTATTAAATTTATAATAAAATTAAAAATATCAATTAAAAAAGAAAAACCAACTTAAAAAACTGAGAAAGAGTAAAATGCAACAACAGAAAAGTAATGATGAACTTCTTAATGATTCTGCCCAAAGAGTTGTTGAAGATATTTCTAAATTAATGAACAATGAACTAAACATGGCTAGACAAGATTTTAAATTTTATACTGCTGTTAATAACGAAGCAAGTAAAAAAGTAGAAAAAATATCAGATATTGTTGCCAGTAATTCTAAGAGTGTAGAATTGATTGAACAAAGCTGTTTGTTACTACGTAAATTAATAAACATTTAAATGAAAAATAGAATTTTAATAGACATGTAGATAATGAATTAGAAGAATACAGAAAATATGTAGATCAATTGGAGACAACTTTAGATGGTATTGAATTAACTGTGGGACAATTAGACGAACAAACAAAAATGATTGAAGCATCGTTCCGAGCAATTGAAAGAAAATTAGCTCAACAAGCATTAAAAAAGTAATAATAACTTCATTTTCTAATATTGAAATAGGTTTCAATTATTAATAAATCAATGAAGTAATGAAGAAGTAATGACGAATGTAATTAATAATTAGTTATCAATAACATTATTCATATATAATATTGTTTAACAAAACAATATGAAAGCAAACATTTATGAGTGTTTGTGAAATAAAATAGTTTTTTATCATATTTTTATATATTTTATTCTAACTCATTAATAAGTTTATTAAACTTATTATTCTTTTTGAGGTAATTCGTTTTAAACTTCTAATTAATAGAACAATAAAAACACTTATTTCATTCTTTTTCAAAAAGAGTTTTATTTTAATAAATTAACTTAAAGAATGAGTTTTAATAGTTATAACCAACTGACAAACTCAGTGGAGAGGAATAAAGTGGAGAAGAGAATAAAATGGAGAAGAGAATAAAATAAGGAATAACCCATTCTCAAAAAATAAATTTATTTTTAAATAATCTTCTAAATAATTATAAAAAACTAGAAAATTACTTGAAAAAACATATAGTTTAATATAGTTAGATTCTTCTTAATAAATAAGTCATACTCAAATAATTTATTACATTTTTGGTAAATAAAAATTATTTTATTTTATTATGAATTAAATATTATTTAATCTGCATTATTTAACAACAGTCTGTACTTATTTATTTTGATTTATTTATTTATTGGATTATTTCTTCAAGATGGTGCAATATTTTGTGGGTATAGAAAATCAAAAATAATGAAAAATGAAAGATTGAAATACTGCCCACTTTGTAAAGACAAGATAGCAACAGTAGAACACATTCTACTATCTTGTATTGGTCATAAAAATCACAAATGGAAAAACATGACCATATAGGCATTATAATATGGGAGGGATTAATAAGAAAATATACAGGAAATAAACAATATAAAAAACATCCATATGAAACAGTGTTACAGTATAAAGACATCACAATGATATGGAACAAACAAATAATGCATAAAAGTGATGGACAATATCATAAAATACCAGACATATATGTATTAGATAAAAAGAATAAAACTAGTCTATTATTTGATATGAATATTGTTGCTGATCACAATATTAATTGAGAATACTGGAAGAAAAGAAATAAGTATAATGAATTAAAGAATATTCTAATGAAAATAGAAAAATTAAAAGATGTCAAAATAATTCCAGTAGTAATCTCAATAAATGGATTAATAAATAAAGAAAGTATTGGATTAATTAAAGAATTAAAAATTGACATTGACATCGAAAAAGAAATTAAAAACAATGGAATACAAAACATGATAGATGTTATGGAATACTGCTTCAATCACAATCAAATATAGTGAGTCAAAATACAAGAAGAAGAAGACGAAGGGACGGGATTAGTCTCCTCTAAGCCATTAACAATAGAAACTATTTCTATTAATACTTAATTAATTGCTTTTTATTTTGAAACTATACCAAAAATAGTTTTTCTTTTTTTAGGAATAGAAAAAAAAATCCAATAAAGTAAGAATTTTATCCAAAAAAAATTATTATAAAAGAATGTTACATTAGATTTTTTTCAAAAATGTAGATAAAGAATGTATTATTTTTATCTCCTTTGTCAAATAAATAAAAATTTACAAGAAGTTATTGCTCATTTTTTTCCTTATTACTTAAAATAAATTATATGGATTAGGGAGTATTACACTGAAATTGCCATGTTTTATGAGAAAGTGCCTTTAATAGAATTATTGTTAGTTTACAATACATAAAAAATAATAGAGTATATTAATATTAATTATATTTGACTATTCTTAGTTATTTATTTAGGTTTATTTATTGAAGAAAAAGAAGAATATGAGTTATAGACAAAATAATTTTTTAATAATTTCATGCACAACCCTTAGAAATGATAAAATATTCGTTATTACCAAATGAGTAAATAAATAACCTTCTAAAAATTTCTTTGCAGTTAGCATATAATCACAACTTATAATCATATATTTCATGATATTCTTTGTTATATTTTTTATAATAAACTTAGCATTAGCTGAGTTTGATATGAATAAAGATGACATTACTTTATTCAAAGAATTTATGTCAACATTTCAAAAAAGATATGAGACTCCATCTCAAAAGTTAACAAGGTTTGCATTGTTTAAGAAGAACTGTGCAAATATTAGAAAGTGGAATGCTGAAAGAACAAATGAAAGAGATGCTCATTTTGGTATTACTTCAAGAACAGATAAACTTCCCATGGAATATGGATTAAGTCGTAATCTGAATGATTTGGCAAGTAAAACAAAAGAAAATGATGTTATAATTGATGGAGGAGCATACCCACCAATACTACCAGAATCTGATGATTTACCAGAGTCGTTATCATACTGTGGTGATTATGTTGTAAATAATACTGACCACCCAAAAGTAAATTTGTGTTTAACACCATATGATCAAGGAAGTTGTGGTTCTTGTTATGCAGCATCAACAGCAAACCTTGGACAATATTTATATGCCAATTTATCATATTATTATAATGTAGGAAATCAATCTAATATTGTAATTAAAAACTTTACAGCCCAACGATGGATAGATCAAAAAAATAATTTTTACGTTAGAAGATGTTGTGGTGGAAATACTAAAATGATGTTATTAACTCAACCTACATTTTCTACAGAATATGAATATCCATATGTTGATATTCATACATCAGAAAATGATATAAATGGTTGTAGAAATAGAGGAGACCAAAACCCAAATGTTGCTATTCATTTAAGAACACAAAAAATTACTGTATTTGGAATGGATAATACTTACTCTCATTCACAAAAAGTAACTATTATTAAAAAGATTCTCCATCACTATGGACCAATTTCTGTTTCTATTTTAGTTGATGTAAATCAAACTAATAATGCTATTAAAATGGCTAACTATCAAGGAGGTATTTTCAAATTCCCAAGTACATGTAATATTAATAAAATGGGAATTGATCATCAAGTTATTATAGTTGGATATGGTGTTGAAGATGGAGAAGAATATTTAATTATGAGAAATTCTTGGGGTAAGTGGGGAGAATATGATGATGGATATATGAAAATATCTACTGAAACACCATTATGTGGTATAGGTGAAATAGTTGAAAATTATAGTCCATCAAATTATATTATTTATGCTGGAAATTGTATTCTTGATAGAAATTGTGCCTCTTGTAATAGCAAAACTTTGGTATGCTCTGAATGTAAAGAAGGAACTACCATGGATAGTCGTGGTATGTGTTTAGATAATTCTTATCCTTCAATTCCAGAAGATGCTGTTGCACCAGAAGAACCTAATCCTGACCCTGATCGTCTTGAAGACCCACCAGCAGAAGACTCTGTTAATAGTCTTGTTATTTTTTCAATTATTTCTTTGATTGTTCTTCTTATTTGATTTAATTGATGGTTATAAACCTTATTTTAAATTAATTTTATTTAATCAGAATGAGACTATTATTTCTTTTTGTTAAAATTATTCTTTTAAACTTTTAACTGCTTATGATTTTCATTTAATTTATTATTCAATATTTTTTTTCTGTATTTTTACCAAGAAGTTTAAATTATTTTTCATAAAATTGATTTATTTAATTCATTAAAACACTTATTTATTCATTATTGTTCAGCTATATTTTTATTTTATAAAAATCATAACATTGAAATAATTATAAAAGTAATTCAAACATTACTAAATTAAATTGTTGTCTTTGTTTGTTGGTTTTATGTTATTAATTTAAAAAAACTTTTTCATGAATAAACAAATAATTAAGTTAAAAATCTAACCATTATATTTAATTATCTTAAAATGACAAACTTGATTCTTTCATTCATTTTTCATAATTTATTCATTATTTAAAAAATAAGATAATAACAAAAAGAAAAAACAGAGGATAAAAAAAAACAGGTTTATTCATAAAAATTACCAGTATTTTATAATAAAATCTATAAAAAAATACTTTTGTACTGGAAAAAAAGAGTATAAATAAAAAATTATTAATTTAATTCTTACAAAAGAAGCATAACAGTAGCTAAGAGTAACATCATTGTAAGACTAGCACCTGAGTCAAAGGAACAAAGGGCTATAGCATAAGCACTATAATCTTGAGCTGTTAATTGATTGCACTTATCACAGGGAACAATGGTTCTTGCTGTTGGATTTCCTGAACAACCACGTCCTTCATACTTTAATCTAACAACAGCTTTTCCAACATTTTCTTCATCAGTAGTAATTACTTTATAAGAAACAGTATTATCTATATCATCTTGTAAATCAACATGATCATAACAAGACCCAGGTTCTCTATAATTATTTGATACATGTTGATTATAATCAACACAATCTGGAGTAAATGTAAAGACAATATTCACAAAAAAGTCATCAAATTTTGAGTCTGTAAATGAATAATAAGAATCAGTATTATCTGTTTTTACAACAACAACTTTATCACCATTATCATTTGTACTATATTCACTCTTTGTACAATTTGTAGAATAATAATCTCTTTCTTCATAATCATCACCATTCTTAACTATCTTATAAGAATAACAAGTATGACCATTATATTCAAATGGTATAAATAAAAGATAACAATGATCTTCTTCAATATATTGGTAACTTCCATCATCATATCGATGATAAATTATTGTTCCTGATGATTCAGAAGATAAAGAAAATGCAATTAATGCAATAAATATTATTAAAGACATCTTCTTGAATATATAGACTCTTTCTATCTTAGTTCAAACCCTTTTTAAATATAGAAAGACATGAAAATTTGATTTAATTACTTTCTATAAATAAATAAAACCGATTTTTTTTTTCACTTGGAACGAAAAAAATGTATAATTATGACACAAATTAAAGAAAATAATTTGATTTATTACTAATAATAAAAATACTAAATTTTTTTTAGTAACACTTATATATATTTATATTTCTTTAACAATCGAATTTTATCATTCCTTTAATTATAATTTATTAAATAAATTTGAGTCAGGAATTATCTTACAAATTCAACCCTCTTTTAAAAGAATAAAAATGACATATCTATTTTTCTTATTTTTTTAATAGACTGACTTGTTTTATTATTATATTTCTGATAATTTATTTATATAACTTATCTTTGACATATGAAGAGAAATTGGTTAGAAATGTTATGTTGTCTGTTTGTATTTTTGTTATTAAATTACTATCCAATCGAGTAAATTAAAAAAAATTAAATTTATGATATTTTTTATTCTTTCCTATTTTCATTATTTGAGATATTATAACATTAAAACTATTATCAAATTTATCATCAATTTATATACCCAACAGATTCTTATATAGATTATTTTATACCAAAACAAGAGATAATAATAATAAAAACTAAACTGAAATAAACAGAAGAAAAGAAAAGAAGTTATTAGTGATACTAAAAATATAAATTTATTTTATATTTAAATTATAATTATTATATTATTCTGTCTCACTAACTCTTATTTTTTTTACAACACCTAATACTCCAAACTAACAACGTTATTATACTTTCTTATACAAGTGAATAAATAAATACAATGCATTCAAATTTTGGTTACATTGTTTAAACAAATTAGAATATTAACATAGTCAATACAAAACTGATGGTTAGTATAAGTTAACATAACATATATTTAGTACTTTGTTATTCTTTTTGTAGAAAAGAAAAATAAATTATTAAATAAATGAAAATAAAATGAATTGAATTTTCCAAGTTATTTTTCAATACTTAAATAAACTTATCAAAAACCACTTTAAATTAATTGTATTTCAATCTAATTTAGCTTTTGAATAAAGTTCTGGGAGTTTATGCCAAAGATTATCGTCAAGATAAATCAATGTATAGAATCCAAGAGTAATAAGATAAATATGTGGGAATTGAGCGTTATGAAGAATTGCGACAATAACAAAAATTATTGAGAAAGTAATAGTATTTTGGAGGAGTGTTTTTGGATTAGCGTAAATCTTAATAGTATGCTTTTGCCAGAAATAAACGACGATATACAAGTAAACATATGATATTAAAACACATGCCAAATAGGAAAAAATAAATGCACCAACTATTCCATATTGATTAAATCCTTTAGAATAATAACCTAAAATTCCTGATGTATTAAAGAAAATTATACTAATACCTGAAAGAAGTCTAAAGGATTTAGAATTCATATTGGCATTAAGAATAATAAATCCAATAAGAAAATGACTTAATAAAACATATATTTTTGTATCAAGAGAATTTCCAATTTGTCCAAAGTATAATAACATAAGGTTGCTTGATATTGTTGCATATAATGGACTTAAAAAATATGAATAAGGTCTTAATTTGTTAAACACATCTGAAGTTATTAATTGATTGTAAAAAGAGGAAGATAAATAGATGGCTATATTCACAATAGGCATAGAAAGATATTGGTCAAGAAAGGCTGGTGGTTGGAAAAGGCTCATCAATAATGAACTAAAAATTAACTGACTTTAATAAATAGTACTTAAAATTATAACGAGAAACTATTTGTAGACTTTTATAATTAATATTTATGATAAATAACAAAAAAATTATTTATATAGTTCAATTAACTATATTAATCTATTTATTTATTATTGTAGAATTTTTATTTCATTTTTTATTTAATTATTTCTGTTTTTATCATTAAATATATTTCTGTTATTATTTCATAAATGTTTTTTTACTTTCAGTATTTATTCTTTTCCTTTAATCAGCAACATCACTTCTCCATTTAACCTTACTCCCTTTCTTAACTTAAATTTGGAAAAAAAAAGAGTAATAGAATAATCAAATCAAAAAAAATATTTTTTTTATTGAAATAAATGAAAATTCTTATATTTCTCATATCTAAGTCTTGTTATTTTTATTAAAAAGCAGTTAATATATTTATAAAAGGAAGAAAGAATGGTGTTGGTTTTAATTTATTCAATAAAGTTACAAAATAATTGTGTAAATTAAAAAGTAACAGAAAATGAAAACCTAACTCATTTCAATATGCTAACCATCACAGGTTAAAGTAAAGAAAAAGATTCAATTTAAAATAAAATAGTGTTATGTTTCATTGTGGATTAAAAGAGTGAAACTGATTAAATAATGAGAAAAATAGGAATAAAGAAAATGTAAATCAATGAAAGTAATAAGAAGAGAATGTCAAAAGAAGAAAGATTATAAGTAATTGAAATTATTAAAGAAGGATAGAGAAAAGAAAAAAAGATTGAGAGAGTTAAAGAGAATAAAAGAATCAATAACGAGATAAATAAGAATAAAAGAAGATAAAAGAGAAAAAGAAATAAAAAGACATAAAAAGAAATATTTAAGAAGAATAGAATCTACAAAATTTAGAGTCATTTGAATAAACTTTTTCAAAATAAGAGTTTTGGTTTTGTGTTACTTTTGAACAATTCAATGAGAAAAATAATATTCTAAAATGAAGTAATTATATCATGAATTGAACTTTGAATCATTTAAAGAAAAAAAAAAGAAAAAAGAAGATAGAATAATGAAGAGAAGAATTAAATAAAAGAAATAGGAATGATGGAAGATAGAAAGATTGAAGAAAAAGAAATAAGAAAAATAAAAAAGAAGAAAGAAATAAAAAAAAGAAAAACTATAAAATATAAATAATGATAATTCTGTTTTTATTCATCGGATTATCTGTTGGAGTAGATTTTAATATCAATATTAGATTTTCAAAAGAAGATGAAAATAAATTTATAAAGTTTGCAAAAAATATTACACAAGAAGCATCAATTACTAATCAAATTGACTTTACAAAATGTGCACCACATATAACATTATATCTTACTAAATTTCAAGAAACAAGTATTCCAATTGTTGTAGAAAAGATTGCCGAGGCAGTTAAAGACTTACGAGGATGTATTATTAATATGGATAAACCATATGCAAGTGGAAAATATTTTATGTTCCGAGCAACAAATACACCATGTCTTCAAAAACTTTCAGATCAAATTACCCTTTTTACTTCACCATTTAGAGATACGAATTATACATGTCCAAGTTGGGTTGATACTCTTCCAGAAGAAGAAAAGAATAAAAAGAAGAAGTATTGTGATAGTTATGGATCACCAAATGTTTTTGAAGGATTTGATCCACACGTTACATTAGTTTATAGTGATAGTGAAGATTTAACAAAACTTGAGAAATATACATATCCTAAAATAACACTTACATCAGTTAAAGTAAGTATGACTATTTGTGGATCATATGGTACTGTTATTCGAGGAAGTGAAAAGATATTTTCATATTTGTATGAACCTCTTCTCACATTTTAATTTAAACCTTTTTTTTTTATTAATTATCTTCAATTGACTAAAGAAATTCAATTAATAAAATAAAAAATATTCATTTATTCAATTCATATTTCTTTTATATAAATTAATTAAATGATTCAAATAAATACTTTAATCATTTTATTCAAATACATTTGACAATCAATAAGTTTAAAAGATAAACATAAAAGTAAAACATGAAATTGTTTAATTGACTTAATCTTCTTTCTTTTTCTCTTCTTTATCTTCTTTATCTTCTTTCTTTTCTTTCTTTTCTTTCTCCTTTTTGTATCTTCTCATTGAAGGATAGAAATTCCATAACGCAAAGATATTTGATAGAATTACTATTATAGCATTAATACTTCCAAACAGTAATTTCATCATTATACTCATACGAATAATTGGTGTAATGTGAAGCAATAGTCGTGAAATTTGATAGATAACTAAACTCATATTTAAATATACAAGTAAACGAGGTTTGTTAAATAAATATATTGCAACAATGTAAAATATAAGCCATGTAATTCCACCTATCCAATCTATAATTGATGATGGTTCATTTATCCAATACATTGAAATAAAATCATTTTCATGAACAAATATTGAATAATATGATAATGAAATTCCTGTTAATAACAAAAAACATCCTCGATACTTCATTTGAAATCCAATAACTCCCATTAATGTAATTAATGTCGCTCCAACTAATTTGGTTGATAATACTATTTCTTTTGCTTGTTCTGTAAAATATCCTCCAATTATTACTATAATTTCTTGAAGATGAATAATTCCAATAATCCCACTTGCTAATCCAATTAATATATTTGATATTCGAACTTCATTAATTTGATTTTTATATTCAACTGTGGTATGGCTTTTTTGTTCTTCCATTTGTATTTCTTAATTCGTTTTTTTTTTTTAGTTTTTCCTTTTCATTTCTTTTTTATTCACTTTAATGATGACAATAAACAAAAATTAATCAAATGTGATTGAATTTGGTTTGAGAAAAGCATCACCAGAACGATATTCAACTAAATAAATTTTCATTGACTTACTCATTTGAACATAGTCTTGTTTTTATATTACTCTTATTAGTTAATTCATTACTACTTTAAAGAAAAATAGAAAAATATTAAATGCTCTTTGTTGTTATTCATTTCTTCCATTCTAAACAAATCATTCACTTTTTTTGTTCTTCAGTTTTCTTTTAGTATTTTTGACTATTTGTCATATTAATTTGCTATGATAATTTGTTGAATGATAAATAACAATAGAAAGAATCATCTTGTAATATCTATCATTTTAATTTTACATACTCTAATACATTATTGAATGTATATATATTTTAATACTTCATTTACTACACACACATCAAATCAAATGATATATGTCATTGTTAATGTTAAAAGTATTTCAATGAATATATTATCAATTGATGATTCACAAAATCATATGTCTTCTTTATATCATCGAATATTTCATTTTTTCTTTTCTTTTTTATCTCATATTTCTTTACACCATATTTGATTCTTATTTATTTGATGTTCAACATCATTTATTTTTAATTAATGTGCTATTTTAGGTTAATGATAGAAATGAATATCATCATTGTCACATTCAAACAACTTATTTGTCTATAATTTTCTTTTGATTTAGAGTCACCACTATTGTAAATTAATGTTGTATTTCCAAGTATTATTTGTATGGGGATATTTTCATTATAATCCGTCTATGATTAAAATAAAACAAAGAAATTCTCTTGAGAAACAATTATTTGTTTCAAATATTGTTATTTTATTAACACTATGTTTTTTTCATGCATTGTTTCTTTTTATTGGATGTATGTTTTTTCTTTTATTATTATAACTCTAATATTATTACTTCTCTTTTTTATTATTCTTTTATTCTATTTCTTATCATTTTCTATTTCTTTCACATCCTTTTCATTAATTTAATTGTTTCATTGATATTGGGATGTTCTATATCTTCATTTTCTTTTTCTTTATTTCTCTTCCTTTTTCTTATTTTATTTTTGTATCTTCTTTATTCATTCTATTCTCTCCTTCATATTGTTTAATTATTCTATTTGTTTAATTTCTTCTTTTATAATATTACAACATATTCTTTGTTGTAATATCTATTTCTCATTATTCTTTTATTTCTGGTGTGGGGTTTGTTAATTAATAATTCTTTTGATTTATTAGACATTCTTCTTATACTTTTAATTTCATCATGTTTATATTTCAGAAATTATTTTCATGTTATTTGTAGATACAATATCTTATTTTATATATTTCTTTTTTAATATCTTCGATATTCTCACTTTCTTCGTTTCTTTAATTATTTATTTTATTACATTTGTTTTGATTGAAGTAATAATTAATAGGTATTATCTTATTTCTTGTTCTTCTTCTATATACTTTTCTTCTTCTTTTCTCTATTTTCTTCATTCCTTTTTGGTTTTTCTTTTATTATTATATCTTTTCATTTTTCTTGTTTATTCTTATAATAATAATGATTAAACATTCTATCTGCATTATGATATTTGTAGTTATACTAATTACTTTTATTTTTATTATAATTATGTTTAAATGAGAATTAATGTTATGACATTTATAATTATGATAATTAGTAATAATATGGTTATTGTTATTATTTTATGATAATGAATATAATGATTATATTAATGATAATGTCATCTAAATCTTTTTGTTGGTGTGAATTATTTCTTTGTGATTTTCATGACATTCATGTGATATAATATTGTAGAAATGTTGTAAAGAATAATAAATGAAGAAGTGAAAAGAATAAGAATAAATCAGTTATGATTAGTATATTGCTTAGAATTTCATCATATCGAATAATGAATGATTCATTTTGTTCATCTTGTTTTATTTCTTTTGTTTTATTGGTTTTCAAACATCATTTAAATTAAATATTCTTCGTGTAATCTTTTATTTGATTATTATTTTAATGTGTATTAAACCGATTCATTCTTTATATTGATATTTTAAGAACAGTATATCAATAGTGTTTTGTTTCTTCTTTAACAACAACCATTTATCAAACACTTTTTGATAAAATCAGTATATGTTTATTTATAATAATCATTATTAAATATAATGCAATTTTGTTAATTAGTACTTCAATAATATTAATTATTAAAACATACTTCAACATAATAAATAACTAATATTATACCATAATAAGTATTAATAAATATTACCACTATTATAGTAGGTATTTCAATAATATATTAATAGGTAACAATTAATTAGTATTGACTAAATATTATCTCACAACATACATCGTCATAATCAAATGTTATTTGATATTTCATTATTTGATTTTGTATTAATATTTGTGTGTTTTTTCTGTTTTTCATTCTTCATTTTTCATTCATTTTCATTTAATAAAATAGAATAATAATAATAATAGAAGATAAATAAAATAAAGAAATAAGAAATAATAACGTGGATATGTTGATGTATTTTATCATTTCTTTCTTTCTTATTTCATTCTTATTTCTATTATTCTTATTCATTTTATTCATAATGAATTAATTCAATGAAATAATACAAATAATTTGTTTATTTCATTTTATTTTATTTCTATTTTATTCTTATTTCTTTTCTTATTTATTAAAAACACCATCATTGAATGTGAATATTTCATTAAATGAAATTAAATAAATCAACATTGAATTATGTCCATTTTTAATTCACCATTTCATTCATTGACAGATAAATGAAATGTTCATATTCTTCATTGTTTTGTTTTTATTCTTTTTTAGTTCATTTTCAATTATTCAAGATTGAATCATTTCATTTCAATTACTATGATTCGTTTTGGTGTGAAAAATTGGTGTCCACAAAGTGCATTTTCAATTCCTTTATAATCAAATGACCATTGACAACAATATGATATTATTTTATCATTTTCTTTATAAACACGAATATCACCAAATCCATATCCAAATTCAAACAGCCAATCATCTGATTGATTAAATAAACAAAATGCATATTGTGGTTGTTTAATATCAAATTTCATCATTCCTTCCATTCTTCCTTTTGATTCTAATGAAAATAAAAATGATTGGGAATCATATATATAATCATCAACTTTATCAATTTTCTCATTAACATATCCTCCAAACTTATTTCCTTCTGAATCTTCAATAATAATTATTACATGTTTTTTATTCATTATTCTTTGTTTAAATACTGATGTATTTTTATTCCAATCATCAACATATGAATCAAATAGTATATTATTTATTCTTCTTTCTGTCCATTCTTCTATTTGTTTGATTATTTCTTTTGTTTTGTCATTTGATTTGTTATTTGATGTTGATTGTGTTATTCCCATTTTTGTTATTTTTAAGTTTTTCTTTTTATTATTTTATTATTTTATTACATTTCTTATTTATTATTAAGTTCTTATTTTTCTTTTTAATTCATTTTCATCTATTCATTTTCATCTATTCATTTTCATCTATTCATTTATTTATATTCATTTATTTGTTATTTATCATTTCTTTTAGATCGAAGGTGGCACGTCTGAAACACCACACATAAACCCTAGTACAAATTCATACTTCGACTCTCCCAGTTATTATCTGGTTATGACGGTGCTTTTGAATTAGGAATGTATTAGGGAATGCTGCAAAGGGTGCAGCAAGAGAATACAGTAGAATATTACATGGATGTAATATAAGAATCTACTGAAGTGTGGGTATGACTAAAAGAAGATTAGTCAAAGTAAGACTAAAAAGAAAATTAGTCAAAGTAATATAGTAGTAATAAAATGATTCCTTCTTCCATTCATAAAATAAGAAAAATGAAATTCCTTAAAATTAAGGTAGAAAACAAACAAAGGCTTAAAAAGAAGAAATAAGCAGAAGAAGTTTGAAAAAACCTTAATAGGAAAAATAAAGCAAAGAAGTGCTTTCCTCATTTTGCAAGACAAACCTAAATGATAGGTTAAACAAAGAGATTACTCTTTTTTAATAATAAGCTCAGGGATGGGATTAGTCTCCCCTGAGCTAGGAAGAATAGATGAAAATTCTATTAATACTTAATTAACTAATTTTTATTTATCATTTCTTTTTATTTCTTAATGTCACTTCTATCTTTTCGTTTATTTTCATGAAATTACAAAAGTGGAGTTGCTATTCATGTGAATAAAATATCATGAATACAATGAATAAATATCAACTATTTAAAATGGAAATAAATATAAATAGTTATGAATGAATGAAAATAAAAAACAGAAAGAATAAAACACTAATTAAATGGATAATATACAAATAATGCCACAATTAAGATAAATTAATTGAATTATCATATTTTTAATTCAATAATTAAATAAAATCGAATGATAAATAGAAAATACATAATTGAAAATGAAATTAAAAAGAAATAACAAAATTCACAATGATTATATTTAAATGATGAATATGAAATGAATTACTATCAATAAAAACATATATTTCATAACATTAATTACAATACATTCAATATAAAAATGAAATGATAAAATAAAATATATGAATTATTAAATAACAATTCATCATAATACTTTGAAAAATGAAGAATAAATAAAGAATAAAACATCAAATAAACACAATATAATAATTTAATAAAGAGATAATAATATAAATAAGTTACAACGATATATGAATTACATTTCATACATTTTATAAATTATCAAATAAGTATAAAATGATAATAATCAAATGAAATGTATTTAATTCATTTGAGATAAATTCAAAAACAAATAAATTATAAATAAAAGAAATCCAATTATCATTAATGAAGTAAAATAAATGAATGAACCAATATAAAAAACAGTAATATAAACAATTCTTAAATATTACAAATTAATTATTATTTAATTCATAATAAAATAACTTTGAATTGAATAATGATTTAAACTATTTGAATATCTTTTAATTTTATCATTGTTATTCATTCTATTTAAACCATTGTTTATTTACAATATAATTTATCATAGTTCATATTAATTTATTGAAAATAAATTAAAAAAACTCCACTTAGTTTCTTTAATGTTTTTAAACTACTTCATCATACTTTTTTGTAGAAATAGTAGTCCATGGTCCTGATGATGTTCCATCGTTATACATAGTTATTTCCCTTTCAAATGTTTCTTCTTGTTTATGAAGAGTAGTGTTAGCCAATTGTTTTTTAGTTGGTCTTGGTCCACAAATTATATATCTTCTACGACTACCTTTATAATATACAAAATTTTGTGTTCTACCTATTTCTTGCATTTCTGTCTTTGTTTCTTTTCTTGTTCCTATTGGTTGTATAGGAAGAACAACTTGTTTATTTTCAGTCTTTTCAACTACCCAATTAGTATAACTAACATCTCCTGTGTATGTAACTCTCTTATCTCTTTTCAAATATTTAATTTCAATTGTTTGGATATTCTTTTCTTGTTTAATGATTTTTTCTTGTACTTCCTTTTCTTCACTAATGCTCTGATAAACAGGATCTCTTTTTGTACTTCTTCTACATCAATTGGTGTTAATAACCTTATCCATGTCAACATCCCTACAATCTCATTTTCTGAATTGGTATTATCGAAACCAGAAGTACCTTTTGAATCAACAAAATACATTGGAAAATGAATATTTTCCGTTTTCCCAGTTATTTCCATGACAAAATTCACAAATTCTTGTTGATATTTCTCTACTTTTGGTTTCTTCATTTCTTCAAGAACTTCTTTAGGAAAACAACAACAGCAATTACTCCATACAATACAAACATGTTTCCAAAAGTCTGGTATTCTAAAATGATTACATATTATTTTAATCATTGTTTTAATGTTTTGTGCAAATCGGTCTTGATTGAAATTCAAAACAATGACAATTGCTTGAAGCCCTTTTTGTTCTTTGATATAGTCAACCATTTGGTTCGTGTATTTTCTTTCCATTCCTTCTGAGTCTTGTAATCCAGGAGTATCAATAACAAATACATCTTTTCTATCACCTTCTCCGTAAAACCCAATTGTTTGTTTAGTTTCTGACTTTGGTTCATTACTTTCTTTAAAAACATTCTTCTTCAAAATGAAATTACCAAGAGTACTTTTTCCATCACCTGTACTTCCAAGGATAAGTAATTTAGTTTGTTTAATACTCATTGATTATTTTTAGTTGTTTAGTTGTTTAAATACTGACTAAGGATGACAATTTGTTATCAACTTGAAGAACGTTATTTATTGTTAAAAATTTCATATTCATTTGAAATAAATAACTTCTTTCTTCACTTTTTAAATATTCTTCACAACGTATTTTATTTTGTTTAAAAGAAAAGATACCGAAGGTAACATATATGAAACACCACACAAACACTAATACAAATTCAAGCATCGACACTCCCTGTTATTATCTGGTTATGACAGTGTATTTGAATTAGAAATGGATTAGGTAAAGTTGCAAAGGGTGTAGCAAGATATTATGATAGAATATTACATGGTGTAATATAAGGAACTACTAAAGTGTGGGTAAGACTAAAAGAAAATTAAACATAATAATATAATGGGAATGAAATAGTCTTTTCTCTCATTCATAAAATAAAGAAAAAAGGAAAAAGAAAATGTTTAAAATTAAGACAGAAAATAAACAAAAGGTTAAAAAGAAGAATTAAGCAGAAGAAGGATGAGAAGAAATTAATAGGAAAAAATAAAACAAAGAAGTGATTTTCTCAATTTGCAAGAAAAACATAAATGATAAGTTAAAGAAAAAGATTACTCTTTTTTAAACAGCTCAGTGATTAATCTCGGCTAAACTAGGAAGAATATATGAAAAATCTATTAACACTTAATTAACTAATTTTTATTTTTATATTTACTCTTATTGTTTATTTTCTTTCATCTATCCCAATTCGTTCTTTCCATTCTTTAATAAAACTTTTTGCGTCAAAATTTACTTCTGCCCATTCTGGTATTTCAGCAATCCAATCATGTGAATTAAATGAATATTTCCATGCATGTAACCAAATTTGTTCTTCTATAGGATCACCTTTAGGGAAATTACAATCTTTACAGTCTTTATCAAAAACCCATCCATACTTTTCTCTCCATTTATTTTCACGATTAATTTCTCCATCTTGTTGTCTGTAATTATGGATTTGATTTAATAAATAAGCAGAGTCATTTGCAATTGGATGATGAATTGCTTTGAGATGAAGTCTTAATTGATGTGTTCTTCCTGTATGAGGCACACATTCAATAACACTTGTATTACTGTCTTTATCGAAAAAAAGTCTTTTGAAACTACTTCTAGCTTCAATACCATCTTCACAAATACAACTTTGGGATTCTGTCCCAAAACGAACCAAATGTAAAGGAAGATTCACTTCAATCGAGTCTGGAAAATATCCAACTACTCTAGCTAAATAAATCTTTTGAAGTGAAGAAGTAGATGAAATAACAGATGACTTTTCTTTTAAAATTGATTGAAAGGAAGAAGCAAATATTTTAGTTTTTGCAAAGAGAAGAATGCCACTTGTATTTTTGTCTAAACGATAAACAGGTTTTAAATGAGAAAAGTGATATTCATTAAGAAGGATATTAATGATGCAATTTTGGTTATATCTTCCAGTTGGATGAACAGGAATTCCAGATGGTTTATTAATAACAAGATACTCATTTGTATTTTCTATTATTTGAATTTCTTTAATTGGAACAGGAGGTTCATGTAAATGACATTTACTAATTAAAATGTCATGTTCTTCAATAACAGAATTTATTGTTGTTTCTTTTTTTATTCCATTTTTATTGATTAAATATGTTATTTCTTCTTTTATTTGGTT